>NC_086329.1:1540000-1780000 GCF_036172605.1 Pelobates fuscus
CTTTGTATCATAGTATATCTATAGGGTCTCTATGTCTCTCAACTTCTATAGGTCTCTTTGTATCATGGTCTATCTTTGGGGTCCCTCTATGTCTCTCTCCTTCTATAGGACTCTTTGTATCATGGTCTATCTATAGGGTCCCTCTATGTCTCTCTCCTTCTATAGGTCTCTTTGTATCATGGTCTATCTATAGGGTCCCTCTGTCTCTCTCCTTCTATAGGTCTCTTTGTATCATGGTATATCTATAGGGTCTCTGTGTCCCTCTCCATCTATAGGGCCCCTCTCCTTCTATAGGACTCTTTGTACCATAGTCCATCTATAGGGTAGCTGTCTCTTTCCTTCTTTATGTCTCTTTGTATCATGGTATATCTATAGGGTCTCTCTGTCTCTCTCCTTCTATAGGTCTCTTTGTATCATAGTCCATCTATAGGGTCTCTCTGTCTCTCTACATCTATTGGTCTCTTTGTATCATGGTCTATCTATAGGGTCCCTCTATCTCTCTCTCCTTCTATAGGTCTCTTTGTATCATGGTTTATCTATAGGGTCTATCTGTCTCCTTCTATAGGTCTCTTTGTATCATGGTCTATCTATAGGGTCCCTGTGCCCCTCTCCTTCTATAGGACTCTTTGTATCATAGTCCATCTATAGGGTAGCTGTCTCTTTCCTTCTATTGGTCTCTTTGTATCATAGTCTATCTATAGGATCTCTATGTCTCTCTCCTTATATAGGTCTCTTTGTATCATGGTCTATCTATAGGGCCCCTCTCCTTCTATAGGTCTCTTTGTATCATAGTCCATTTATAGGGTCTCTCTGTCTCTCTACATCTATTGGTCTCTTTGTATCATGGTCTATCTATAGGGTCCCTCTATGTCTCTCTCCTTCTATAGGTCTCTTTGTATCATGGTATATCTATAGGGTCTCTGTGTCCCTCTCCATCTATAGGGCCCCTCTCCTTCTATAGGACTCTTTGTACCATAGTCCATCTATAGGGTAGCTGTCTCTTTCCTTCTTTATGTCTCTTTGTATCATGGTATATCTATAGGGTCTCTTTGTATCATAGTCCATCTATAGGGTCTCTCTGTCTCTCTACATCTATTGGTCTCTTTGTATCATGGTCTATCTATAGGGTCCCTCTATCTCTCTCTCCTTCTATAGGTCTCTTTGTATCATGGTTTATCTATAGGGTCTATCTGTCTCCTTCTATAGGTCTCTTTGTATCATGGTCTATCTATAGGGTCTCTGTGCCCCTCTCCTTCTATAGGACTCTTTGTATCATAGTCCATCTATAGGGTAGCTGTCTCTTTCCTTCTATTGGTCTCTTTGTATCATAGTCTATCTATAGGATCTCTATGTCTCTCTCCTTATATAGGTCTCTTTGTATCATGGTCTATCTATAGGGCCCCTCTCCTTCTATAGGTCTCTTTGTATCATAGTCCATCTATAGGGTCTCTCTGTCTCTCTACATCTATTAGTCTCTTTGTATCATGGTCTATCTATAGGGTCTCTCTTGCTCTCTCCTTCTATAGGTCTCTTTGTATCATAGTCCATCTATAGGGTCTCTCTGTCTCTCTACATCTATTGGTCTCTTTGTATCATGGTCTATCTATAGGGTCCCTCTATGTCTCTCTCTCCTTCTATAGGTGTCTTTGTATCATGGTATATCTATAGGGTCTCTGTCTCTCTCCTTCTATAGGTCTCTTTGTATCATGGTATATCTATAGGGTATCTGTGCCCCTCTCCATCTATAGGGCCCCTCTCCTTCTATAGGACTCTTTGTATCATAGTCCATCTATAGGGTAGCTGTCACTTTCCTTATATTGGTCTCTTTGTATCATAGTCTATCTATAGGATCTCTATGTCTCTCTCCTTCTATAGGTCTCTTTGTATCATGGTCTATATATAGGGTCTCTCTGTCTCTCTCCTTCTAAAGGTCTCTTTGTATCATAGTCCATCTATAGGGTCTCTCTGTCTCTCTACATCTATTGGTCTCTTTGTATCATGGTCTATCTATAGGGTCTCTCTGTCTCTCTCCTTCTATAGGTCTCTTTGTATCATAGTCCATCAATAGGGTCTCTCTGTCTCTCTACATCTATTGGTCTCTTTGTATCATGGTCTATCTATATGGTCCCTCTATGTCTCTCTCCTTCTATAGGTCTCTTTGTATCATAGTCCATCTATAGGGTCTCTCTGTCTCTCTCCTTCTATAGGTCTCTTTGTATCATGGTCTATCTTTGGGGTCCCTCTATGTCTTTTCTTCTATAGGTCTCTTTGTATCATAATCCATCTATAGGGTCTCTGTCTCTCTCCTTCTATAGGTCTCTTTGTATCATGGTCTATCTATAGGGTCCATCTATGTCTCTCTCCTTCTATAGGTCTCTTTGTATTATGGTCTATCTATAGGGTCCCTCTATGTCTCTCTCCTTCTATAGGTCTCTTTGTATCATGGTATATCTATAGGGTCTCTGCCTCTCTCCTTCTATAGGTCTCTTTGTATCATGGTCTATCTTTGGAGTCTCTCTATGTCTCTTCTTCTATAGGTCTCTTTGTATCATAGTCCATCTATAGGGTATCTCTGTCTCTCTCCTTCTATAGGTCTCTTTGTATCATGGTCCATCTATAGGGTCTCTCTGTCTCTCTCCTTCTATAGGTCTCTTTGTATCATAGTCCATCTATAGGGCCCCTCTCCCTCTATTGGACTCTTTGTATCATAGTCTATCTATAGGGTAGCTGTCTCTTTCCTTCTATATGTCTCTTTGTATCATGGTCTATCTGTAGGGTCTCTCTGTCTCACTCCTTCTATAGGTCTCTTTGTATCATAGTCCATCTATAGGGTATCTCTGTCTCTCTCCTTCTATAGGTCTCTTTGTATCATGGTCCATCTATAGGGTCTCTCTGTCTCTCTACATCTATTGGTCTCTTTGTATCATGGTCCATCTATAGGGTCTCTCTGTCTCTCTCCTTCTATAGGTCTCTTTGTATCATAGTCCATCTATAGGGTCTCTCTGTCTCTCTCCTTCTATAGGTCTCTTTGTATCATAGTCCATCTATAGGGTCTCTCTGTCTCTCTACATCTATTGGTCTCTTTGTATCATGGTCCATCTATAGGGTCTCTCTGTCTCTCTCCTTCTATAGGTCTCTTTGTATCATAGTCCATCTATATGGTCTCTGTCTCTCTCCTTCTATAGGTCTCTTTGTATCATAGTCCATCTATATGGTCTCTGTCTCTCTCCTTCTATAGGTCTCTTTGTATCATAGTCCATCTATATGGTCTCTGTCTCTCTCCTTCTATAGGTCTCTTTGTATCATAGTCTATCTATAGAGTTTCTTGTTTATGTGTTTTATTTCTACTTATTTGTATTTATTTTATAACTGTCAGATGATACATGAACAGTGTGCAGTTGTCTGTGCACTTAGTGTCACATCCTGACGCCATGGGTCGTCACTATGGCACTGGGCTACTAAAGGCATTTCTGCAGCAATGTATGCTTGGTGGCCCTGCGCGTGACATTGTGGGGACAGCTGTAGATTACATGTATCAAACACTGTGCGAAAACAGTATAGCACTTCTCTACATTACTTCAATGTCATCATAGGATGTGTTGGTACAGACTGTATAAAAGCACATGCAGAGTTTATGGTGTCTTCCTCTGTGAAACGTTACCCACCCTGTAATAGCAACACTGCTAACCACAGAGCAACGGGAAGATTAATATTACACTCTGAGTTCGAGTACTCACTGACACGTGATGGGTCTGAATTCAAGGTAAATACAAATTTCATTTTACATTGCAGGACAAAAATTGCAGTTTTGGTGTTACATTCATTCTGTAAATAACCCTGTGTCTGTGTAATGGTTCTGTTGGCTTGTGTGTGTATTGATATTTAGGGAGCGTGATAACAGAACATTTCGTTTATTACGCTAAATCCCAGACTGTAACTGCAATGAGAAGGAAAACCCTCACCAATTCTTTAAATGTCACAAGCCATTTTCTACAACAAGTTTAAATCTGTGGGTGTCGTTTTCTGATGATTTGATCTGGTTATGTTAAAGGGACATTCAATGATTTAGGCCAATGATCATGTAATATACAAATGTTCTACTGTCCTGCAGCTTCGAGTAGTGGAACAAGACTTCATCGAGGCTACGTCGAAGAAGCTACTTATGAAGATAAACCAGTAGAAACCACTCATATTGTTTTTGTGGTTCATGGGATTGGACAGAAAATGGACCAAGGAAGAATTATCAAAAACACTGCCATGTGAGTGGCATATATGTATTATTTATATATGCAAAATGCCAGATTTACTATTCAAATGTAAAGGATCATTTAATGAAGCTGTATTGGTGTCTAGATCATGCCCCTGCAGTGTCCCTGCTCAATTCTCTGATCTAATGTTTAAATATCCTTTTATAGAGCCAGCGGAGGTGGGCTAAGGCGGTATAAACAGAAATAATAGTGATTTAACTCCTAAATAGCTGACTTTAGTTATCTCCCAGGAGCCATATGGTTCAGACGGCTACCCTACAGGACTGTGAATGGTGTCTTTGCTCATGAAAAATTGAAAGTTTTATGCAACAAAGCAAAGCACTAGCAGGCTGGGCTCATCAAGAAAATTTCAAAAGACTACCCCAATACACAAACTAGAGTAAATATATAATAGATAAAGTATGAATTATCAGACCCTAGAGTGGCTGGGCTTATCTTAAAGAGCAAAGAATACAGTCCTAATATAGAACAGGGATAACCAGAGACGGGTCAAGGATAGGAGAAGGTAGAATAATTAGGAACACAAAGCCAAGGTCAATGATTCCAGAGGTAAAAATAGTCAAAATAACATAGCCAAGTTAACCAGAAAGATCCACTATCACTTTAAAAAATGTAATCACGTCAGCGTACCCACACGCATGCGGTGTCAGTCATATGCCAGGGCATAGTGTTGAACAGAGGAGGTTTGGTGTCGGCTGAGGGAAGAGGTGTGGCGAAGGCCCAGAGGAGGTATGACCGATAAGAGGAAGATTTGTACCTCAGTGTTTAAACTACCTACCTGTACACATGCACCAACCCCTAGGTATAACTGGAGTGACCCCTGACCCAAGTCAGTGTTGGTAAAAGCTCTATCACTGTATGGCTGACATCCGAAGACACCCCATATATAGATAATGCATTTAGGGTGTAAATAGTGCTGGTATGGCTCTATGTACTTTCCTTGTCAACCACTCTTTCCTTGGATCCAAACCCTTTTTTTAGCCAAATGTTTAACGTAAACAAAGTGAGTGTAGCAAGTTGTTGTTCTGTTTGCTGTGGGTAGATGTGATATATTAAAGGTTTTCTTTTTAGAATTGGTGAAAAATCATCTTGACTTTATTTGCGTTCTTTGGGATCGTAATCGCTTTTGTCATTTATATTTAAGGATGAGAGAGACAGCAAGAAAAATGGAAGAAAAACACTTTTGCAACCTGACAACAGAACACGTAGAATTCCTTCCTGTGGAGTGGAGGTCGAAGCTCGCGCTTGATGGAGGTAAATTCTCGTCTGAAGTCAAGTAAAGTATCTTTACAGACTGAGCTAGAGAAGTAATATCTTAAATTGTTTCTCTAGCAATAAAGAAGCATCAAATAACCCAGTAATTTACATGCATTTTATGGTATGTTTTCATTGAGGGTAAATCAGTTTGTAAAAGCTGCAAATCTCTTGTCTACCGTCTTTACAAGCCCTCCCCTTCTAACCCCGCCCGGACTTTCTGTGACTGTCCAATCACAGACTTCCCAATGCAGCTCAATGAGAAGTCTTTGGAAGGCAGGTGACCTGAGCAATTGCTGCCTCTTGGGTTTATCTATACTGAGCTATACTGAGCTAAACAAACCAGGAACTGATTGAAAGCCACTGGGGTGTAAAAAGGTTAATTCTTAAATGTTACCATTTCTATTGAAATCTGCACTTTTGGTAAAATGAAAAAGAGGACACACACTTCACACATAAAGCAGTTCAGCAATATAAAGTGCTTTAGTGGACCCAAGTGTCCCTTTAAAGTAAAATTATATTCCCCTTCAAAGATACTAAGAGAGACGGTCTATAGCTTCGGGCAAACTCTCCTTGACCAGGAAAAGGTTTCTCTCATTCTATAAAGTGTGGCTGTCCATCACGAGTTTATGGGATAAGTAGTGTGTGTGTCCCAGCTACAATTCAGTCAACACGTGGGATGAGTGGAACGGTTATAAATGGATAGCAGGCATACCACGAATTCCATGGCTGCCATCAATTTATTCACTGTGTAAACCAGGCTGTATGCAGGGACCCCCTGAGGCTCGGTTTCGGGGGATCTTTCCTGTCTACAGAAACTGGAGGAAACTGACAAAGCAAGTAAGCAATCTTCTAGCTATGATTTATACCAGTAACCTCACCCATGCACACGGCTATTTGCTATGTTCACACAGGAGATCGATCATTGCTTTTACAGCCTGTGGCGGACCGCCTGGCACCCTGACCGGGTACCGCCGTCATTCGCTGCTTCCTAGTAATCCTTGAGTACCATAAGCACTGCACTGGAACACCATAACCACCGTAGACCCAACAAACTGCCGCAGCTTGGTTGGGGTCTCGCTCTCCTCCACCCACCCTGGACCCAAGACCAGGACCCAACTTCAGGGGCTAGACCTCTCCTAGTCCATAGAGCGTAGCAGGAACAGCTCTTATAAGAGCTAGTGATGATACTCCGGGGAGTATTGTGATATAGCAACCCCAGAGTGTAGTTCCCCAATCCCCCAAACATGAGCCAAGACTTCATGAAGGGGTAAACAAATCTCCGTTTAATGGGAGCCACACTTGGCCTTATATGACAATCCCCAGGCAAGGGGTACTCCCACAGGAACACACACTTACAAACCAATAATAACACAATTACAATGTAAGGCACTCCCACTATAGCACACAATCCCTCCCCTCTGCTTGGGAGATAATTGGATCAGTAACTGCACTAATTCTAATCCAATTATCTCCAAGCACAGAACAAAAACTACTTTTTTTAAAACACCCCAAAAGTACCCTAAAAATACATAAAACCCCACAATGTTACAACCCCTGATAGCCCTGATCTGGGTGACCAACATATCCAAAAATCACCCAGATCAGTTCGGGGGTTCAGGAATTTCCTGGAAGTCTTTTCTTTGACCAGCCATGCACATGGTCCTATGCCCAAAACCGTTCCAGAGAATTAGTGCTAACGGTCGGTCTCTCTGTCTGGAGTACAAAAGTACATACTTCACATAAACAGAGCCCTTTAACCCCTTAAGGACCAAACTTTTTGGAATAAAAGGGAATCATGACATGTCACACATGTCATGTGTCCTTAACGGGTTAAAGTATTTTAACCAGGTCTATTGCAGGGGCCATAGTCACAGGGTAAGAGGCTGGCCAGCAGGCTCCTCCAAAAGCCAGTGTCGAGGTTCAGATTTTTACACAGCCTCTTACTTGTCATTGCTGATTGAGCAGGAATAAGGAAAAGACACAAAAAGGCTCTGTGCTGGTATTTGTTTGTACATCAGTGGTGTCAGTGCCTCCGTGGTAGCTTGGGTGAGCAGTTAGTCTACCAAGGCAGGGTGGGTGGGCTGTCAGTGTCTCCCACGGCAGGGTGGGTGGGCTGTCAGTGTCTCCCGTGGCTGGGTGGGCTGTCAGTGTCTCCCACTCCAGGGTGGGTGGGCTGTCAGTGTCTCCCACGGCAGGGTGGGTGGGCTGTCAGTGTCTCCCACGGCAGGGTGGGTGGGCTGTCAGTGTCTCCCACTCCAGGGTGGGTGGGCTGTCAGTGTCTCCCACTCCAGGGTGGGTGGGCTGTCAGTGTCTCCCACTCCAGGGTGGGTGGGCTGTCAGTGTCTCCCACTCCAGGGTGGGTGGGCTGTCAGTGTCTCCCACTCCAGGGTGGGTGGGCTGTCAGTGTCTCCCACTCCAGGGTGGGTGGGCTGTCAGTGTCTCCCACTCCAGGGTGGGTGGGCTGTCAGTGTCTCCCACTCCAGGGTGGGTGGGCTGTCAGTGTCTCCCACTCCAGGGTGGGTGGGCTGTCAGTGTCTCCCACTCCAGGGTGGGTGGGCTGTCAGTGTCTCCCACTCCAGGGTGGGTGGGCTGTCAGTGTCTCCCACTCCAGGGTGGGTGGGCTGTCAGTGTCTCCCACTCCAGGGTGGGTGGGCTGTCAGTGTCTCCCACTCCAGGGTGGGTGGGCTGTCAGTGTCTCCCACTCCAGGGTGGGTGGGCTGTCAGTGTCTCCCACTCCAGGGTGGGTGGGCTGTCAGTGTCGCTGTGGCAGGGTGGGTGGGCTGTCAGTGTCTCCCGTGGCAGGGTGGGCGGGCTGTCAGTGTGTCTGTGGCAGGGTGGGTGGGCTGTCAGTGTCTCTCGTGACAGGATGGGCGGGCTGTCAGTGTGTCTGTGGCAGGGTGGGTGGGCTGTCAGTGTCTCTCGTGGCAGGGTGGGCGGGTGGGATGTCAGTGTGTGGGCGGGCTGTCAGTGTCTCCCACGGCAGGGTGGGCGGGCTGTCAGTGTGTGGGCGGGCTGTCAGTGTCTCTGTGGCAGGTTGGGTGGGCTGTCAGTGTCTCTGTGGCAGGGTGGGTGGGCTGTCAGTGTCTCTGTGGCAGGTTGGGTGGGCTGTCAGTGTCTCCCACGGTGCGTGGGCTGTCAGTGTCTCTGTGGCAGGGTGGGTGGGTGTGCTGTCAGTGTCTCTGTGGCTGGGTGGGCTATCAGTGTCTCTGTTGCTGGGTGGGTGGGCTGTCAGTGTCTCCCACGGCAGGTTGGGTGGGCTGTCAGTGTCTCCCACGGCAGGTTGGGTGGGCTGTCAGTGTCTCCCACGGCAGGTTGGGTGGGCTGTCAGTGTCTCCCACGGCAGGTTGGGTGGGCTGTCAGTGTCTCCCACGGCAGGTTGGGTGGGCTGTCAGTGTCTCCCACGGCAGGTTGGGTGGGCTGTCAGTGTCTCCCACGGCAGGTTGGGTGGGCTGTCAGTGTCTCCCACGGCAGGTTGGGTGGGCTGTCAGTGTCTCCCACGGCAGGTTGGGTGGGCTGTCAGTGTCTCCCACGGCAGGTTGGGTGGGCTGTCAGTGTCTCCCACGGCAGGTTGGGTGGGCTGTCAGTGTCTCCCACGGCAGGTTGGGTGGGCTGTCAGTGTCTCCCACGGCAGGTTGGGTGGGCTGTTAGTGTCTCCCACGGCAGGGTGGGTGGGCTGTCAGTGTCTCCCATGGCAGGGTGGGTGGGCTGTCAGTGTCTCTGTGGCAGGTTGGGTGGGCTGTCAGTGTCTCCCACGGTGGGTGGGCTGTCAGTGTCTCTGTGGCAGGGTGGGTGGGTGTGCTGTCAGTGTCTCTGTGGCTGGGTGGGCTATCAGTGTCTCTGTTGCTGGGTGGGTGGGCTGTCAGTGTCTCGGTGGGTGGGTGGGTGGGCTGTCAGTGTCTCCCACGGCAGGTTGGGTGGGCTGTCAGTGTCTCCCACGGCAGGTTGGGTGGGCTGTCAGTGTCTCCCACGGCAGGTTGGGTGGGCTGTCAGTGTCTCCCACGGCAGGTTGGGTGGGCTGTCAGTGTCTCCCACGGCAGGTTGGGTGGGCTGTCAGTGTCTCCCACGGCAGGTTGGGTGGGCTGTCAGTGTCTCCCACGGCAGGTTGGGTGGGCTGTCAGTGTCTCCCACGGCAGGTTGGGTGGGCTGTTAGTGTCTCCCACGGCAGGGTGGGCTGTCAGTGTCTCCCACTCCAGGGTGGGTGGGCTGTCAGTGTCTCCCACTCCAGGGTGGGTGGGCTGTCAGTGTCTCCCACTCCAGGGTGGGTGGGCTGTCAGTGTCTCCCACTCCAGGGTGGGTGGGCTGTCAGTGTCTCCCACTCCAGGGTGGGTGGGCTGTCAGTGTCTCCCACTCCAGGGTGGGTGGGCTGTCAGTGTCTCCCACTCCAGGGTGGGTGGGCTGTCAGTGTCTCCCACTCCAGGGTGGGTGGGCTGTCAGTGTCTCCCACTCCAGGGTGGGTGGGCTGTCAGTGTCTCCCACTCCAGGGTGGGTGGGCTGTCAGTGTCTCCCACTCCAGGTTGGGTGGGCTGTTAGTGTCTCCCATGGCAGGGTGGGTGGGCTGTCAGTGTCTCCCACTCCAGGGTGGGTGGGCTGTCAGTGTCTCCCACTCCAGGGTGGGTGGGCTGTCAGTGTCTCCCACTCCAGGGTGGGTGGGCTGTCAGTGTCTCCCACTCCAGGGTGGGTGGGCTGTCAGTGTCTCCCACTCCAGGGTGGGTGGGCTGTCAGTGTCTCCCACTCCAGGGTGGGTGGGCTGTCAGTGTCTCCCACTCCAGGGTGGGTGGGCTGTCAGTGTCTCCCACTCCAGGGTGGGTGGGCTGTCAGTGTCTCCCACTCCAGGGTGGGTGGGCTGTCAGTGTCTCCCACTCCAGGGTGGGTGGGCTGTCAGTGTCGCTGTGGCAGGGTGGGTGGGCTGTCAGTGTCGCTGTGGCAGGGTGGGTGGACTGTCAGTGTCGCTGTGGCAGGGTGGGTGGGCTGTCAGTGTCTCCCGTGGCAGGGTGGGCGGGCTGTCAGTGTGTCTGTGGCAGGGTGGGTGGGCTGTCAGTGTCTCTCGTGACAGGATGGGCGGGCTGTCAGTGTGTCTGTGGCAGGGTGGGTGGGCTGTCAGTGTCTCTCGTGGCAGGGTGGGTGGGCGGGATGTCAGTGTGTGGGCGGGCTGTCAGTGTCTCCCACGGCAGGGTGGGCGGGCTGTCAGTGTGTGGGCGGGCTGTCAGTGTCTCTGTGGCAGGTTGGGTGGGCTGTCAGTGTCTCTGTGGCAGGTTGGGTGGGCTGTCAGTGTATCCCACGGCAGGTTGGGTGGGCTGTCAGTGTCTCTGTGGCAGGGTGGGTGGGCTGTCAGTGTCTCTGTGGCAGGTTGGGTGGGCTGTCAGTGTCTCCCACGGTGCGTGGGCTGTCAGTGTCTCTGTGGCAGGGTGGGTGGGTGTGCTGTCAGTGTCTCTGTGGCTGGGTGGGCTATCAGTGTCTCTGTTGCTGGGTGGGTGGGCTGTCAGTGTCTCCCACGGCAGGTTGGGTGGGCTGTCAGTGTCTCCCACGGCAGGTTGGGTGGGCTGTCAGTGTCTCCCACGGCAGGTTGGGTGGGCTGTCAGTGTCTCCCACGGCAGGTTGGGTGGGCTGTCAGTGTCTCCCACGGCAGGTTGGGTGGGCTGTCAGTGTCTCCCACGGCAGGTTGGGTGGGCTGTCAGTGTCTCCCACGGCAGGTTGGGTGGGCTGTCAGTGTCTCCCACGGCAGGTTGGGTGGGCTGTCAGTGTCTCCCACGGCAGGTTGGGTGGGCTGTTAGTGTCTCCCATGGCAGGGTGGGTGGGCTGTCAGTGTCTCCCATGGCAGGGTGGGTGGGCTGTCAGTGTCTCTGTGGCAGGTTGGGTGGGCTGTCAGTGTCTCCCACGGTGGGTGGGCTGTCAGTGTCTCTGTGGCAGGGTGGGTGGGTGTGCTGTCAGTGTCTCTGTGGCTGGGTGGGCTATCAGTGTCTCTGTTGCTGGGTGGGTGGGCTGTCAGTGTCTCGGTGGGTGGGTGGGTGGGCTGTCAGTGTCTCCCACGGCAGGTTGGGTGGGCTGTCAGTGTCTCCCACGGCAGGTTGGGTGGGCTGTCAGTGTCTCCCACGGCAGGTTGGGTGGGCTGTCAGTGTCTCCCACGGCAGGTTGGGTGGGCTGTCAGTGTCTCCCACGGCAGGTTGGGTGGGCTGTCAGTGTCTCCCACGGCAGGTTGGGTGGGCTGTCAGTGTCTCCCACGGCAGGTTGGGTGGGCTGTCAGTGTCTCCCACGGCAGGTTGGGTGGGCTGTCAGTGTCTCCCACGGCAGGTTGGGTGGGCTGTTAGTGTCTCCCATGGCAGGGTGGGTGGGCTGTCAGTGTCTCCCACTCCAGGGTGGGTGGGCTGTCAGTGTCTCCCACTCCAGGGTGGGTGGGCTGTCAGTGTCTCCCACTCCAGGGTGGGTGGGCTGTCAGTGTCTCCCACTCCAGGGTGGGTGGGCTGTCAGTGTCTCCCACTCCAGGGTGGGTGGGCTGTCAGTGTCTCCCACTCCAGGGTGGGTGGGCTGTCAGTGTCTCCCACTCCAGGGTGGGTGGGCTGTCAGTGTCTCCCACTCCAGGGTGGGTGGGCTGTCAGTGTCTCCCACTCCAGGGTGGGTGGGCTGTCAGTGTCTCCCACTCCAGGGTGGGTGGGCTGTCAGTGTCTCCCACTCCAGGGTGGGTGGGCTGTCAGTGTCTCCCACTCCAGGGTGGGTGGGCTGTCAGTGTCTCCCACTCCAGGGTGGGTGGGCTGTCAGTGTCTCCCACTCCAGGGTGGGTGGGCTGTCAGTGTCGCTGTGGCAGGGTGGGTGGACTGTCAGTGTCGCTGTGGCAGGGTGGGTGGGCTGTCAGTGTCTCCCGTGGCAGGGTGGGCGGGCTGTCAGTGTGTCTGTGGCAGGGTGGGTGGGCTGTCAGTGTCTCTCGTGACAGGATGGGCGGGCTGTCAGTGTGTCTGTGGCAGGGTGGGTGGGCTGTCAGTGTCTCTCGTGGCAGGGTGGGTGGGCGGGCTGTCAGTGTGTGGGCGGGCTGTCAGTGTCTCTGTGGCAGGTTGGGTGGGCTGTCAGTGTCTCTGTGGCAGGTTGGGTGGGCTGTCAGTGTATCCCACGGCAGGTTGGGTGGGCTGTCAGTGTCTCTGTGGCAGGGTGGGTGGGCTGTCAGTGTCTCTGTGGCAGGTTGGGTGGGCTGTCAGTGTCTCCCACGGTGCGTGGGCTGTCAGTGTCTCTGTGGCAGGGTGGGTGGGTGTGCTGTCAGTGTCTCTGTGGCTGGGTGGGCTATCAGTGTCTCTGTTGCTGGGTGGGTGGGCTGTCAGTGTCTCCCACGGCAGGTTGGGTGGGCTGTCAGTGTCTCCCACGGCAGGTTGGGTGGGCTGTCAGTGTCTCCCACGGCAGGTTGGGTGGGCTGTCAGTGTCTCCCACGGCAGGTTGGGTGGGCTGTCAGTGTCTCCCACGGCAGGTTGGGTGGGCTGTCAGTGTCTCCCACGGCAGGTTGGGTGGGCTGTCAGTGTCTCCCACGGCAGGTTGGGTGGGCTGTCAGTGTCTCCCACGGCAGGTTGGGTGGGCTGTCAGTGTCTCCCACGGCAGGTTGGGTGGGCTGTTAGTGTCTCCCATGGCAGGGTGGGTGGGCTGTCAGTGTCTCCCATGGCAGGGTGGGTGGGCTGTCAGTGTCTCTGTGGCAGGTTGGGTGGGCTGTCAGTGTCTCCCACGGTGGGTGGGCTGTCAGTGTCTCTGTGGCAGGGTGGGTGGGTGTGCTGTCAGTGTCTCTGTGGCTGGGTGGGCTATCAGTGTCTCTGTTGCTGGGTGGGTGGGCTGTCAGTGTCTCGGTGGGTGGGTGGGTGGGCTGTCAGTGTCTCCCACGGCAGGTTGGGTGGGCTGTCAGTGTCTCCCACGGCAGGTTGGGTGGGCTGTCAGTGTCTCCCACGGCAGGTTGGGTGGGCTGTCAGTGTCTCCCACGGCAGGTTGGGTGGGCTGTCAGTGTCTCCCACGGCAGGTTGGGTGGGCTGTCAGTGTCTCCCACGGCAGGTTGGGTGGGCTGTCAGTGTCTCCCACGGCAGGTTGGGTGGGCTGTCAGTGTCTCCCACGGCAGGTTGGGTGGGCTGTTAGTGTCTCCCACGGCAGGGTGGGTGGGCTGTCAGTGTCTCCCATGGCAGGGTGGGTGGGCTGTCAGTGTCTCTGTGGCAGGTTGGGTGGGCTGTCAGTGTCTCCCACGGTGGGTGGGCTGTCAGTGTCTCTGTGGCAGGGTGGGTGGGTGTGCTGTCAGTGTCTCTGTGGCTGGGTGGGCTATCAGTGTCTCTGTTGCTGGGTGGGTGGGCTGTCAGTGTCTCGGTGGGTGGGTGGGTGGGTGGGTGGGTGGGCTGTCAGTGTCTCCCACGGCAGGTTGGGTGGGCTGTCAGTGTCTCCCACGGTGGGTGGGCTGTCAGTGTCTCTGTGGCAGGGTGGGTGGGTGGGCTGTCAGTGTCTCTGTGGCTGGGTGGGCTATCAGTGTCTCTGTTGCTGGGTGGGTGGGCTGTCAGTGTCTCGGTGGGTGGGTGGGTGGGCTGTCAGTGTCTCCCGTGGCTGGGTGGGTGGGCTGTCAGTGTCTCCCACGGCTGGGTGGGTGGGCTGTCAGTGTCTCGGTGGGTGGGTGGGTGGGCTGTCAGTGTCTCCCGTGGCTGGGTGGGTGGGCTGTCAGTGTCTCCCATGGCAGGGTGGGTGTGCTGTCAGTGTCTCTGTGGCTGGGTGGGCTATCAGTGTCTCTGTTGCTGGGTGGGTGGGCTGTCAGTGTCTCGGTGGGTGGGTGGGTGGGCTGTCAGTGTCTCCCGTGGCTGGGTGGGTGGGCTGTCAGTGTCTCCCGTGGCTGGGTGGGTGCCACTTACTAATGGTTTTTACGGCTTGCTCTTTGTGGGAACCCCTCTTTTTTGTTGGTCTTTATTAAATGTTTCAGTGTTGCCTCTTTGTATTTATTTGTTTGCCAGCTGTCAGAATATATCACTTATTGATGTCTGCTGGGTCATGAAAACAAATATCAATTAAAACAAGCTAATATCGTTGGTTCTGTGAATGTCATTAAACAAGAGCTCTGCTTGAAACCTGGAGATAGGCCCTGTTCATAGCAAAGCTCCACGTGGAGAAATCATTATTTTCCTGATTTTGGGTATTGATTGTTAAATGATTGGTGGTAGCCAGGTGTATTTCGTTTGGTGAGGTTAGCATCCGCTCCCCTAGGACATGTTTTACAAGAAGTCTCTTGTCCCATCCGCAGACACTGTTGATTCCATTACCCCAGATAAGGTGCGAGGTATTCGGGACATACTGAACAGCAGTGCTATGGACATCATGTACTACACCAGCCCTCTATACAGAGATGAGGTAAGTGTGAACAGAAAGAATGATGTTTGGCTCATGTCTGGATGTCTTTCTGGGGTAGGGCAGCTTTTATGGAACACCCGAGCTCATTCATTGCAGTTTAGGCCAACGTTTACCAGACAAATCCTGGAATACCCCAATCACTAGGGACATATGTAAGAATATAGAGCTCGTCTAAAGCCGTGGCCTGTGCCAGTGTAAACCACCTTTTCCATACACAAAATACTAGTAAATTAGGATAAAATATTATATGGGGCTTTCGTTTGCTGAAGGGAATGGTTGTGCAAGTTTTTTTCTGAAACTGTGTTTGATTAAACCCCAAAGAGTTAAATTTTTATCTTCAGTACTGAAAGAAAAAAACTGGTTTAACTTTAAATGTAGATAAATCCATTTCACGCAGTTTCAAGTAATCTCAGTGGTCGCCAGTTTTGTCACTTGCCAAAACTAAACGAGAATCATTAATATCCTGAAATCTATTTTGACAGTTCTTAATGTGAACTTGTCCACAAATTGTGTCATTTGGTGGTGAGGCGGATCGCTATGGGATAGCAATAAAACCCATCAGGGTCAGTATATATATATATCACATACTATATCATTGTTGTTCCATACATTCGCTAGCAGTTAGATGTAGAGATGTTGCACTGTGCTCTTTAAAGTGACATCAATTCAGGCGCCCTTTAACTAGCACACCTTTGGGAATGAACCATTTTGCGTGTCCGGGCCGTCATGCTCATTGTCTCCTTGTTGGCACAGCCTTGTAAGACTGCTTGCTGCTCCATTCTTCCTGAATAATTTATATGGTACAAGTCCTGCTTCAAAGACTGCACAGGGATACTTCTACTCGTTAATAAGAAATTAGATTGTTTTCTGTT
The DNA here is from genome assembly GCF_036172605.1 of Pelobates fuscus. Taxonomy (NCBI): domain Eukaryota; kingdom Metazoa; phylum Chordata; class Amphibia; order Anura; family Pelobatidae; genus Pelobates; species Pelobates fuscus. Next base: position 1,555,737 of record NC_086329.1, read on the forward strand.
TAGCTTGCAGAATACAAGTGCACACAACACTGGCAAAGGGTTCTCGCTTCATTTGTTGGAACAAATGTCAAGAGTGCTAAAATGTCATCTGCGTGAAACTCCTAAGACACAGCATGACCTTCATTCTCACCAAAAACAGACTCTGCAATCATTCTATTCTTTCCTTTTTAGATAGATTCCATGCCATTCAGTGGAAAGTCATTTTCTTTGCTAGTTGTGAAATTTAAAGGAGAACTGTGAACTGTCATTGTTTTTTTACTTATTAGAAATCTTTAGCCCTCCCACCTTCCCAGGCCATGCAGTTTGAATGGCTGAGCTCTGAGCACATTTCTGAGATAGCTGGTGTCTGTGCATGAGATCGGGGGTTTGGGAACGCACACTAGCGCTCGGTTTGATACACTGTGTTTTGGTTGTGTGAACTGCACTTCCAACCTGTGAGGGCTGAAAGATGGCCGCCCCCATTGAGTAAACACTGACAGTATTGCAAAACAATACACTGGGAGGCTATAATACATGTAGGTTTCTATTTGACATTAAAAAACATAATGGCAGGTTTTGGTCAACAAAAGTCAATTCCCATGTATTCTTTGCAATTTACTGTAGGGAGATGCTTTGCCATTTATAATTGGAAGCTCTAAGACCCCACCTTAATGCAGATTGACATGTTGATAATATCTATTTATTTATTCCTGGTTTTATGAGAAACGCTATACTAAATAGAGGGTGTTACACATTAATCCAGAGTGTGTCTAATTATTGGGAAATTCATACAATGATAGTAAATTTATGGTAAAACGTCATGCTTTTATTAAAATACACAAATCAATAAAATAGGTAACTAAACCTTATATTTAGTGATTACTAAACAGTGTATCGCTATAAATGTATCGAATATAAAACTAGCATTCAGTATCTACCGGCTATACACAAAGTGGATCGCTATAAATGTATCGAATATAAAACTAGCATTCAGTATCTACCGGCTATACACAAAGTGGATCGCTATAAATGTATCGAATATAAAACTAGCATTCAGTATCTACCTGCTATACACAAAGTGGATCGCTATAAATGTATCGAATATAAAACTAGCATTCAGCATCTACCGGCTATACATAAAGTGGATCGCTATAAATGTATCGAATATAAAACTAGCATTCAGTATCTACCTGCTATACACAAAGTGGATCGCTATAAATGTATCGAATATAAAACTAGCATTCAGTATCTACCTGCTATACACAAAGTGGATCGCTATAAATGTATCGAATATAAAACTAGCATTCAGTATCTACCTGCTATACACAAAGTGGATCGCTATAAATGTATCGAATATAAAACTAGCATTCAGCATCTACCTGCTATACACAAAGTGGATCGCTATAAATGTATCGAATATGAAACTAGCATTCAGCATCTACCTGCTATACACAAAGTGGATCGCTATAAATGTATCGAATATAAAACTAGCATTCAGCATCTACCTGCTATAATACATTTAAGATGGACAGTAAGGCTCCTTGATGTTACAATCTAGCAATAAATGTTGCAATCAGGCGGCAATGGGCAGGTGTATATACCAATGTGGTCCTCATTCATTCCTTCCTTTCTAGCCTATAGTGAAACATGCAGAATTAGGGAGTCAATGGGCAGATGTATATACCAATGCGGTCCTCATTCCTTCCTTTCTAGGCTATACAAGTGAAACATGCAGAATTAGGGAGTCAATGGGCAGATGTATATACCAATGCGGTCCTCATTCCTTCCTTTCTAGCCTATAGTGAAACATGCAGAATTAGGGAGTCAATGGGCTGATGTATATACCAATGCGGTCCTCATTCCTTCCTTTCTAGGCTATACAAGTGAAACATGCAGAATTAGGGAGGCAGTGGTTGCAGTCTCTTCCAAGCCTCCCAACGCTGCAATATCTTATGTAGCTCTGCTGTAACTTGCCGAAAATCCGCCTGAATGGAGGTACAGAGGGCCTGGAGCATGGTATGCAGGCACTTCTCAGTGACTGGTCCATCCTCTGTCGGGAGGTTGAGAGACGTTGACTCTGGTGTTTCCAAGAAGGGAGAGGGAGCCTCGTGGCATCCGCCATCTTGTGCTTACTTGTGGCGCTCTCTCTTCCCCGAGTGGATTGGGTCTGCTAATAACTGCTTTGAGGGAGCCATCAGGTAGGTCAGTATCTATCTAGACCAGGGCTTTCACAAATTTGTTTGAACCTAAGAGCCAGCTAAAAAAGTTAGGAGTCAGGTTTTTTTTCCCTGGGGCAGAAAAGTACACTTCTTAAAGGGATACTATAGTCACCAGAACCGCTACACCTTAATGTATTGTATACAGCTTAACTGTCACATATTCATCCGCACATAAAAAATGTGGTTAATGGCATTTACCGTCCTGACAGGAAAAGTTGTGAAGAGCAGCATTACTGTCCTAAAAGGAAAAGTTGTGCCGAGCAGCAATCATACACATGGAAACGTGGTAATTGCTTTTGGGGTCAAAGGCCGTTCATGGCCAATCAGATCCACAGCAGGGGTATTTAAACCCAATTCTCCATTTGCTCATTACCCTGTTGTGATTTCATCCTGATGGTAATCCGAGAGTGCATTCCTGATCTTGATTTTCTGGTATTTGACTTTGGCTTAGTGTTGACTTCCCTGAATTCTGGTATCCTTGACTTTTTGGCTTTCCTTCATCGTTGTGTCTGATTCTGTATTCCTGACCTCGGCTAGTATTTTGACAATTCTTGGATACGTTAAGTCCAGCCATTCTAAGGTCCGGTTATACGTTATCCTTGGTCCTAGGTGTAACACAGTTCTGCGTGCTGGATCAACTTGTAATCCTGACATTAACATAGTGGTTCTGGTGTCTATAGCCTGTCCTTGCAGGGTTTTCAATTTCAACACTGCCTTTTAGAGAAAATGCATTGTTTACATTGCTGGCCAGTAACATCTCCAGTGATAGTCACTCCATCGGCCACTAGAGATGCTTCCTAGTCCAGTGCTGCACAGTGTGGAGCACCTACATTCCCTATGGGAAAGCATTGGGTTGGTTGAGATCATAAAGATTGATGACCTTTAGCCGTGGAGGTGTGGCAGCCACAGCAAGACCAGTACAGTATGGGTTACCTGTATATCTCATCCAGTGAATGTTCATTACCTTTATTACTCACCCAGTGAATGTCTGTTACCTGTATTTCTCATCCAATAAATCTCCATTACTTGTGTTTTTGCTACAGTTAGTAAAAGGCCTCCAGCAAGAATTGAATCGATTGTACAGCCTTTTTTGCTCTCGGAATCCAGAGTTTGAAGAAAAGGGAGGCAAGGTGTCCATCGTGTCCCATTCTCTTGGGTGCGTGATTACCTATGACATAATGACTGGATGGAACCCTGTTCGACTCTACGAACAACTGGAACAGCATGAAGATGAATATACTGAAGACCACTGGCCGAGTTACGAAGAGCAACATGTTCTTCGCGAGCTTCTGTTGACCAAACAGAGGTAAGTAAAATGCTGCTATGTATAGGTAAGTGTGCATGCTGCTGTTTAGAGTTAGTTAAACTATATCATAATGATAGTTTGATGGTGAGTCTACTGAAATTGTATGTAGACGCGTGCGTGGTGCTGTGTGGAGGCAGGCGTGCATGCGTGGTGCTGTGTGGAGGCAGGCGTGCGTAGCGTGGGGCTGTGTGGAGGCAGGCGTCCGTGCGTGGGGCTTTGTGGAGGCAGGCGTGCATGCGTGGTGCTGTGTGGAGGCAGGCGTGCGTAGCGTGGTGCTGTGTGGAGGCAGGCGTGCGTAGCGTGGGGCTGTGTGGAGGCAGGCGTGCGTAGCGTGGTGCTGTGTGGAGGCAGGCGTGCGTAGCGTGGTGCTGTGTGGAGGCAGGCGTGCGTAGCGTGGTGCTGTGTGGAGGCAGGCGTGCGTAGCGTGGGGCTGTGTGGAGGCAGGCGTGCGTAGCATGGTGCTGTGTGGAGGCAGGCGTGCGTAGCGTGGGGCTGTGTGGAGGCAGGCGTGCGTAGCGTGGTGCTGTGTGGAGGCAGGCGTGCGTAGTGTGGGGCTGTGTGGAGGCAGGCGTGCGTAGCGTGGGGCTGTGTGGAGGCAGGCGTGCGTAGCGTGGGGCTGTGTGGAGGCAGGCGTGCGTAGCGTGGGGCTGTGTGGAGGCAGGCGTGCAGTTTCAGCAGAATGTGGTAAGCAGTAGAAAATATGTAGAATGTGTTGTCAGTATATTTATACTGGCAGACATTTTGTGTCAAGACAGAAATTAAAAGTGTATACTGTAAGTCATCATCAGAACAGAGGTGACTCCATTTTGTATCACAATGCAAAGACAGACACATTTTTACTTCTCTGTAACTCTATTCATCCAAGCCTGAGCTAAGGAATGTGACTAATGTAAACAGAAATAAGACATGATGTCTTCAGCAAGGGGGGTTGAACTCAACAACCCAGAGACAAATATATACACACACTCACACACACAATATCCACATATAACTAATTATATTAATCATATATAAATAGTACTAAGTTAATAATATAGAATATTCATGGATATAATGTCAATGAAGAAATCTCATTATTTACTAACTTTCGTGGAATATGTGTAATAGACAGGTATAAATCACATTACTAGGTGCTACACACAGTTTCACACAGGATCACCAATTTTACGTTTTCAAAACTAACGGAATCTTACAAAGTTTCATTGTATTAAAAGGGTGAAACTAAGGCTAAGATGTGTCTAATCTAATTTAATGGCAAAATTGCAGACAGATCACATGTTTTTGACGAATAGTTATCCAAAAGATAACCAAGATGACGTCAAACGCATTATGAAAACCAGTTAACCCATTATACAAAAAGGTAAATGGACCAGAATTTTTTCTGTGATGTAATTGCGCCATCTACTGACCCAAATCTAGATGATAGTCTGTAGGGAAGACACGCCCACCTTACTCTATTGGTCACTGTCAACTAGTGACGTATAGAGAACTTCTCCTTTAAAAATTAAGGACAAAGGAGAGAGAGACACTCACACACACACTAACTCTGAGGATGGACTCACACCTAACATCTAAGATCTGACATCTGGAGCCAAAGCTGGACACACCTAATTATTTGTATCTTTTCCAACTAACACTTAACTTTTCTATTTTCCCACAATTCTAATCATACTCGCATTCACCATTTATGGGATACATATCCAAGCCTAAACAGAAACAATTCTACCAAGAGCTGGTAATTATACTGGTTTTATGAGAATAATTTAAATTAATTGATTTTACTAAAAGGCAGAATATACTTGGATAAAAGCTGGTGATTCCAACATTAAGGAGTCATGATTTGTTAATAATATATAGAATTCGTAATTCCACTCCTTCAGGTGGACCAATTACCGTATATACTCGAGTATAAGCCGACCCGAATATAAGCCGAGGCCCCTAATTTTATCCCAAAAAACTGGGAAAACTTATTGACTCGAGTATAAGACTAGGGTGGGAAATGCAGCAGCTACTGGTAAATTTCTAAATAAAATTAGATCCTAAAAAAAATATATTAATTGAATATTTATTTACAGTGTGTGTATAATGAATGCAGTGTGTGCGTATGTGTGTGTGTGTATGAGTGCAGCGTGTGTGTATGAGTGCAGCGTGTGTGTATGAGTGCAGCGTGTGTGTATGAGTGCAGCGTGTGTGTATGAGTGCAGTGTGTGTATGAGTGCAGTGTGTGTGTGCATGAATGCAGTGTGTGAATGCAGTGTGTGCAGGGCCGGTGCAAGGATATTTGCCGCCGTAGGCAAAACATTTTTTGCCGCCCCCTCCCCCCCCATATGTCCTGACTTCCCCTCCTCCTCCCTCAGTGGTCCTTACCTCCCCACCCCCGTGTTCCTTCACTCCCCCCCCCAGTGGTCCTGACTCACCCCTCCCCTAGTGGTCCTTACCCTCCCCTCCCCTAGTGGTCCTTACTTCCCCCTCCCCTCCCATAGTGGTCCTTATCCCACCCCCTCCCTCTCATAGTGGTCCTTATCCCCCTTCTCCCTCCCATAGTGTTCCTTATCCCCCCCTATCCCTCCCATAGTGGTCCATATACCCCCCCTCCCTCCCATAATGGTCCTTATACCCCCCTCCCTCCCATAGTGGTCCTTATACCCCCCCTCCCTCCCATAGTGGTCCTTATCCCACCCCCTCCCATAGTGGTCCTTATACCCCCCCTCCCTCCCATAGTGGTCCTTATACCCCCCTCCCTCCAATAGTGGTCCTTATCCCCCCCCCTCCCTCCCATAGTGGTCCTTATCCCCCCCCTCCCTCCCATAGTGGTCCTTATCCCCCCCCTCCCTCCCATAGTGGTCCTTACCCCCCCCCCCCCCTCCCATAGTGGTCCTTACCCCCCCCCCCTCCCTCCCATAGTGGTCCTTATACCCCCCCCTCCCTCCCATAGCGGTCCTTAACCCACCCCCTCCCTCCCATAGTGGTCCTTAACCCACCCCCTCCCTCCCATAGTGGTCCTTATACCCCCCCCCCCCCCCTCCCATAGTGGTCCTTATACCCCCTTTTTTTTTTTTATTATTTTATTTATATTTTTTTTTTTCGTCCCCCCTCCCTGCTTGATATATGGCAGGGAGGGGGGCTCTCCTTCCCTGGTGGTCCAGCATTGGTAGTTCAGTGGGGGGGAGAGGGGGGCTGGCAGAGCTGTACTTACCTTTCCTGCAGCTCCTGTCAGCTCTCTCCTCCTCCGCGCGGTCTGTGCAGCTCCCTCTGTCAGCTCCCAGTGTAAGTCTCGCGAGAGCCGCTTACACTGGGAGCTGACCGAGGTGCTGAACGGACGGCGCGGAGGAGGAGAGAGCTGACAGGAGCTGCAGGAAAGGTAAGTACAGCTCTGCCAGCCCCCCTCTCCCCCCAGTCTGTATTATGGCAATGCAAATTGCCATAATACAGACTATGACTCGAGTATAAGCCGAGTTGGGGTTTTTCAGCCCAAAAAATGGGCTGAAAAACTCGGCTTATACTCGAGTATATACGGTAACTCTATATTACTTTTAACTTTAAAAAATAGAATACCAGGTAATTATCCAGATAGATTATGTTACTCATTATTATTGTCACAATAAATTCTATTTTTATATTTAATTTGTGATTGTGTAAAATAAAAAAATCCTCTAATGAAACGTACTCCAGGATCTATGAGAATTAAACCAGTGGGTAATTTTCATCTTTAAATTAATATAATCGGGGAAGCAGTGCCAATATATCTAGATATATTTTTTTATATAATAAAAATTATTAAATTACATTTTGATCATTTTTATGAAAATATTATTTTTAATATTTATTACCCCATAAATATCCTCACAGTAAGGCTAATGTGTTGAGATGTAGAGTTACATGTTTAGAATGTATTGCGATGTAGAACGTTGGGACATGGAATGCGTTGGGACGTAGAATGTATTGAGATGTAAATTACATGTTTAGAATGTTTCGGGATATGGAATGCGTGTTGGAATATGTTGGGATTTGGGATGTAGAGTACATGTCTAGAATGTTTTGAATGTAAATGTGTTGGATGGCATCTGGGACTTTTGAGACAAAGTACTTACTCCGTAATACTATGACTTTAACCCGATGCTATTAAAACACAGGGAAGATTACTCTATTATGAACCGCATATGTTACCTGCTAATGTTGTGCTGTTACCTGCTGGTGTAAGAACCAGTTGAATATCCCTATTTAATTTTCATACTCCCTCTTCAGATTAAAAGAACTGGAAGACAGACTACATGGTATTAAAACTGCATTATCCAACTCCCCTGCCTTAAAATTTAAGGTAAGTAATATTACCAGAAACAGGCTCCCACCAGTAGATTCATTCGGTATCCGTAAATGTTAAGTCGTCTGAACTCATCAGTTTTATCCAATGTAGGTCCCTAATACCATGCACAATGCAGTTAGTGTCTGGACATTACTAAGAACATAACAACAAAATGTTACCTATAATGCCACCTACCTCTACCATTGAGAAAGATATTTCTGTTCAGGGGTCATTTTCTTCTCTAGGCAAGGGGGCACAGAATGCTAGCTGCCCTCCTTCACAATGTTCAGCAGCCATTTATGCCCACAATGTCTTGGCTGAGATAGGGGCCTGTGTTTACTGCAGACATTCTTTACAAAATTCAAATCTAGCCTGAAATGCCATATACTGTTTGAGTATTATTAGTTATCTTTACTGTATGTGAGAAAAAAAAAGTATGTATTTTCCTGTCTTGTAGCGGCAGTACCTGTGGGATGTTCTTCTTATGGTTGGACGAGTACCTCTGTAATTAATATAAAACAATAAAGCCGACTCCTCCCCCTCATACCTTAAATGCCGACAAGTCACCCAGAGTCCCCGGTTCTAACGTGTCCAACTAGCAAGACGGACAGGTCCTCTGTTTTTCAGGAAACTTGGTGAACCTCCCACACCTCCACGCTCTATCAGTCCCTGCATTGGCTTCCAGTTAGATATAGGGCCCAATTCAAAATTCTGTCACTTGCTTACAAATCCCTACATAATGCTGCTCCAACATACCTATCCTCCCTCATACACAAGTATGTCCCGTCGAGACCCCTGCGCTCATCCCAAGACCTACGCCTATCCTCTGCCCGGATCCCCACCTCTGACGCTCGCCTTCAAGACTTCTCTAGGGCTACACCTATTCTGTGGAACTCCCTTCCCTCCTCAATCAGACTTTCACCCAGCCTCCACTCCTTCAAAAAATCTTTGAAAACCTTCTTCTTCGTTAAAGCGTATCAATTAAACTGTCAGCAGGCTTCTCATCCCCCACCCCATGACTCCTTTCCTGCAACTGTCAAAAATGACCTACCAAGCACTCAATAAACCCTTCTCTAACAAACTATTTAATTCCCCCACTTTAACCCGTTTGTGTCACTATACCCCACTCCCTCTAGCATGTAAGCTCATTGAGCAGGGCCCTCAACTCCCTCTGTTCCTGTACGTCCAGTGGTCTGATCTCAATTATGTGTCTGTTAGTCCACCCATTGTACAGCGCTACGGAATTTGTTGGCGCTATATAAATAAGAAAATAATAATAATAATAACCACGTGGGTTGCTGCTTGTGGGGTGTTTTGCCAGATAACGTCCCAGCAAGCAGCATGGCCTTTGCATCCAAACGAAGTTACGGAGCGCTGGGTGGGGTTCCGTATTTTATGGTCAATCCACAATCGAATCTGAACGTACACCCGGGCAGTTTTGTGTTTCACTGAAGTTCTGATTGTGTTTCTGTGTAATCGAAATTTCCGATTTTGCCACAAAATTTGTATTAATTCTGTGCTAGCCTGTTGGTGCTTACCAGAACAGGTCTTTGGTGTCATCAGCCCCCTCTCAGTCCTGAAGTCTTTAAGGTGGGATAAATTGTCTTTTCCTTAAAGGCGTATAGCATATTTATATATTACTGGTTTCTTCTATTTTTTACACAATATTCTTATGTTTTGTTTTTTCCAGATGTCTGGTCCTGCTTCATCAGATATTTTGGATATAGCAGACAAAATCCCCACTGCTGCTCTGAAATGTAAGGCATTGTGTAGATCTAGGCTGCAGGGAGTGCGCTACCCCACTGCCACATGGCTATAAGAAGAAAACATATAAGCAATGCTCTGCAGAATCACTGGAAAAGGCTAAACAGAAAGAAATCCAGTCATACTTTAGCTAGTTTCAAGAAAATCTCTCACAAACATTTGAGACCGATGCAGCATCTAAATCAGCCTTGTGCAAGCTGACCTTTTTTAAGGAATCAGCAGTTAAAACAAAGGAGGCTGGACAGACTTATTAAAAGAAGGAAAAACAGCAGGTCTTGCTCTCCGTCTGAACTGGTGAATGTTCCCGTTCCTCCTTATCCGAAGTCTCTGATTCAGGTTTACCAGTACATACCAAACTCATGGGGCTGGTTTAGTGGGAATGAAAAATCCAGAGAAAATGGCTTTTATTTCCTAATATTTTAAGCAAATATTTTAGTCATAAAATGCTGAGAATTAGGAGGGTCTACCTAGGGTAGATATGCAAATAGTGCAACTCTCTAAGAAAACCACCATTGGTGTTGTTGAAGTGGTGGACAAATGGGCTGAGACATCTTGCAGAATATTATTCCAAACTGTAACTTTGTAGAGTAAAGCTTCTATTGCCGCAGCCTCAATGGCGAGAGATCAGAATTGGTGGTTACAATCATTAGAAGATTGTATATTGGAAGGATCAGATAAAGAATTGTTATCTTCTCAGAAACATCAGACTGGCTAATGATATTTTGTGTGACATGTCCGAGGAAATTTTAAAGCTGTCTTCACGTAACATGGAATTATCATCATTGGCCAGAAGGACAATATGACTCCGATCTTAGATAGATAGAATGTGACGGCAGATAAGAACCATTCGGCCCATCTAGTCTGCCCAATTTTCTGAATACTTTCATTAGTCCCTGGCCTTGGACAGGAATAAACTGTTTGGTTCTCCATTAGAAGAACTCCTAAAGCAAAAATCTGAAACTAAAGTGGCAGGTTCCAGTTCAATATACTGATCGGTTTCGCAACATTTGTAGGCAGAACTGTAATCCCAGGCTTATTGACAAACAAAGCAAGAGACCGGACAAGAGGTGGAAGTTATGACTCCAGAATGAAGGTTGGAAGAAGATCACAAGTATTCATTAAAACATGGAAACTTACTGCACAAAATCTGTGGATATTAAACACAATCATGTTTCTAACTCCCTACTAATCTCAGGTAAAAGCATTATTCTCTTCTATCTGAAGCATTCATTCTATTAAGGAAAGGCGTCATTGAGAAGGTTCCAAAGTGACAAGAATTCCAAGGGGTTTATTCAAGGCTTTTTCTTGTACCAAAACAAGATCAAGCTTTTCATCCTGTCCTGGATTTAAAGGGTGGAACAGGTGTATTCAGTTTTAAAGGTTCTGGGTGAAAACTATTCTATCAATCACTCATATGCTACTCAAAGAGGACTTAATGGCAACCATGGATTTAAAAGATGGCTATCAACATGTCACCATGGCAGTCGGGTCAAGAAAATATCTCAGATTTGCTATTAAATCAGGATAAAGGACATTACATTTTCAATTCAAGGCCCTTTGTTTCAGTCTATCCACAACGCCAAGCGTTTTTAACGTAGATTCTTCTCCCTTTGGCAGCCAATCTTTGAGAAAAGGGTATTTCCATCATTCCCTGTTTAGACAATTGGTTCCTCAAAGCCGACTCTAATATCCAAACCACAATCCAGAAATTTCAAGATCACAAATGGTTTGATAAACTGGGAAATGTTGTTTTTTCCCCCACAACATGTATTTTGTTCCTGGGTCTCGTAGTGGATCGCTTCACCTTCCTCTCCGAAAAAAATCAGAAAACAAGTTTCTGCTCTGCAGACAGATGCAACATTTTCCATCAGAATGGCAATGAGTGCACTGGAGATTTTCCCTTATTATAATCTTGCTGTGCAATGGTCAAAAGCAAGGATGAGGCCTCTCTAGGTGTCAGTTTTCACTTCCCTATTCTGGAAAGCCTATAAGCAGTTTTTGAACAGGCTCTATGTAAAATGGGATTTGATATCAATTGCTCTGATATCATGCATTCTGAAAACGATTAGAACAGACAGGACTAAGATGCTAGCCATCATCCCATATTGGCCAACAGTGGTTGATTTTCAGAATTAAAACAGATGGCCCTGGCATCTAAGGAACTTCCACTGTTGAATCCAAATCTGGTAAACCAAGAACTTTCAAATGACACTTTCCTGATGTTCAGGTTGACAACTTGGCTACTGAAAATCTAATCTTCAGAAACAAGGGCGTTACAGACGCTCTACAGACCAGTAATGGATTACTTTGTTTTAGGTTACCGTATGCCGTTCTCTTCTGTATTATTGTTGTATACACCCAATTACACAAACAACCAGGATCATATATTCGTGCATACGAACTAAGACCACCCGGCCCTTGGCGTGTGGCGCCACTTAGCCTTTTTCACCTTTGAAACAACCGAACGGACGACCACCGGGAAGCTGCAGTTTGCGGTTAACCACAAACTTAATTGACTGCCTCAGGGTGGCCTTGTTCGTATAATACTTCACCTTACTCAAACTCCCGAACGAGGACCACCTACACTCCAGCGTGTGTCCTCAATCAGAACGTTGAGGCTGCGGTTAACCGCAGGCTAATTGCCCTCTTCAGGGCGGTCTACGTTCGGTCCACGAAGGGCTGGGACAACCATCCACTGATCGGTATTCGCACAGAAGGCTACCCGTTTCTCGCTCCAGGGGTTTTGGAGCCAGGTCCTGCTCGGCTATTAACCGACAGAAAACATGGCCGCCATCTCGTGTTTGGGACAAAGAAACACAAAAGGACTTGTATGCAAGAGACTGTCTATACCGTTCGTGAGGTCTGAGCGCTATTCGCCTATCTGATGCGCTCAGACCTGAGCTATCTAACGAATGGTAGAATGTAAGATGTGCCTACTAAAATGTTATAAATATGTATTTTTATGCTGTTTATACATGTTCGAATAACACGTTGGATTCTGGGCACTTGGAGATAATTGAATTGCCATAACCGTTGGAATCATTATCTCCAAGCTGGGCGGTGACTATTTCCAACAATGCAGTGTACTGTCATTGGTCAACTGTTTGTATTGTCCCTGTATCACATCAGGTCCAGGGGGCTGTCCCTGGACCTGGGGATTTGTATAAATAGCGATGTCCATGTGCCATTAAAACCAGTTGGTGTTTGACCCTCAAATCACAGCCTCGACTCGTTTTGTGGGAACCAGGGTATCCTAGCTATACTAGAGCTAGTGGGATTGTTATATATTCGTGGGATTCTTATGGTATGCTGAACGGAATGGCACTTCTCTCCCTCCACACTCTGGAACCAGGACATCCAAGCGGTCCAGCCTTCAACTAGCTTGGAGGTAACCGTAACAAAGGGTGTTGGATCTACTCCTGAATTCCACTAGAAAGTCTACATCCAAAATCTGAGGATTTGGAAAAATCCCTCATCTGGTGCAAGGATCATAGTTGCCTGAATCTTGCTGCACTATACAAGTCATTATAAGTTTCCTACAACACGATTCATCAACAGGTCTTAGTATCTCTACCCTAAAAGTTCAGATTTCCGCACCTAATAATTTCCCATTGTTAATTTGGCTTCCAATGTGCTTATCAGAATACTATTTTTTATTTAAGCCATTCTGATTCGACGACCTTGTTGCAAGTCTTTCTTTCTACCTTGGGATCTGTTATTATTTCTCAAGGCTATCTGTGAGCCTCCCTGTGAACGTCTGGAGAAAGTATCCTTTAAGTCCTTGCCATTAAAAACTACCTGTCTGGTGGCAATCACGTCTGCCAGAAGAATAGGAGAAATGCAAACTATCTTGTTCTAAGAACCTTACTTCCTTCTTTCAGGACAAAGTAGTTCGTCATACAAAATAATTTTATTGCCTAAGGTTCTGGCCAAGACCGATATCCACAAACCCATCATCCTTCCTACTTTCTGCCAGTCTCCTATGGAAACAAAATTGCACCTCTTAGACTTAAAAAGAGCTCTGGAGAGTTACCTCAAGGTCCTTCAACCACCTGTTTGTCAATTTCGAGGGAAAATTCCGAGGTAAAGAAGCATCTAAACCTACAATTGTGTGCTGGTTGATAGAAACCATTAAAATGGCATACAAGGTTAATAGGCTTATTCTTCCTTCTCCAGAGATATTTGCAAAGCAGCTTTAACATGGTCCTCTTCTAAAACCTTTATCAGGCATTACAGGGTAGAAATCTTTTCATTTATTTATTTATTATTGCAATTTATATAGCGCCAACAGATTCCATAGCGCTTTACAATATTATGAGAGGGGATTTAACTATAAATAGGACAATTACAAATAAACTTACAGGAACAATAGGTTGAAGAGGACCCTGCTCAAACGAGCTTACATTCTATAGGAGGTGGGGTGTAAAACACATTAGGACAGGAATTTGCAATCAAATAAGGTGGATTGCCCTTTAGGAGAGGGCCAGAGACAGGTATGTGAGGTATTGGTTAGTCTTGGAGGCCATAAGCTTTCCTAAAGAGATGGGTTTTAAAGCACTTCTTAAAAGATGCAAGACATGGGGAGAGTCTGGTGGCGGTAGGCAGGCTATTCCATAGGAAGGGAGCTGCCCGCGAGAAGTCCTGCAAGCGCGAGTTGGCCGTACGGGTGCGGACAACGGACAGGAGGTGGTCACGGGCAGAGCGGAGAGACCGAGAAGGGACATACCTATGGATCTGTGAGGAGATATAAGAGGGGCTAGAGTTGCTCAGTGCTTTATAGGTGTGAGTTCATCTTCTGAAGCTTCTTTAAAGCTTAAGGTGCTCCAAGCGTTTGTCATCTGGTTTATCCCACAGGTACTCCCACTATAGGACAGGAAAAAATGAAATTTTACTTACCATAAATTTTTATTTTCCTTACTATGGTGGCAGGACAGACTCCCCCCTTTTTGTAATAAAGTTTTTGATATTTTTGCAGCATTTGGTCTCCGTGTTATTTGTTGTTATGACTGGGGACTTTGGGTGACTTGCCGGCATTTAAGGTATGAGGGGGAGGAGTTGGTTTAATTGTTTTATATTAATTTCAGAGGTACTCGTCCAACCATAGAAAGAACATCCCACAGGTACTGCCGCTATACTAAGGAAAAAAGTATTTATGGTGAGTGAAGTTTCTGTATTCTGCTTGTATGCAAATATCTGAGACTCAGTCAGAAGTATTATTGCAAGATAAGGGATATTATATATTCTCTAAATAAATTCATTCTCTCAATATTTATGTTAAAGGAAGAATGTAAATCATTTTAACAACTTTAGCTTAGTAAAGCAGTTTCAGTGTATAGATCATGCCCCTGCAGTCTCACTGCTCAATTCTCTGTCATTTTGGAGTTAAATCACTTTTGTTTCTGTTTATGTAGCCCTAACCACACCTACCCTGGCTGTGGCTGACACAGCCTGCATGGATACAAAATGGTTTCATTTTCAATCAGATGTTAAAGGGACACTCCAGGCACCCGCACCACTTCTGCTCATTGGAGTGGTCTGGGTGCCAACTCCCACTACTCCTAACCCTGCAACTGTAATTATTGCAGTTTTTTTATAAACTGCAATAATTACCTCGCAGGGTTAACTCCACCTCTAGTGGCTGTCTACTAGGCAGCCACTAGAGGTCACTTCCTGATTTCTAGCACAGGAAACCTGTGCTAGAGCGTCGCTGGACGTCCTCACGCTGTGTGAGGACCTCCAGCGTCGCTCATTTCCCCATAGGAAAGCATTGAAAATATTTTTCAATGCTTTCCTATGGGGAGCGCTAATGCGCATTAGGTCTCCTCGGCCGGTGGGCTGGATCAGTCTCGCCCACCAGCCGACGGAATCAGAGGGAGGAGGAGACTGCGACAAGGCACATCGTCGCTGCCTCAGGTAAGTGATTGAAGGGGTTTTCACCCCTTCAGCAACCGGGGATTGGGGGGTTGGGAGGGAGAGGGACCCTCCAGTGCCATGAAAACGGGTTGTTTTCCTGGCACTGGAGTTTCCCTTTAACTTATTAAAACTTTTATCTCTTGCTCTGTAAATTGAACAGTAATCCTTCTAAATGAAACAAAATTAGCAATAAAGGAAGTGTAAACATTAGATGACTCTTTGCAGGAAGTGTTTAGGAAGGCTGTGTAAGTCACATGCAGGGAGGTGTGGCTGGGGCTCTGATTTAACTCCTAAATTGAGCAGTGAGACTGCAGCGGCATGATCTATACACCCAAACTTCTTCATTAAGATATAGTTATTTTGGTGATTATACTGCCTCTGTAAGTATCAATGAACAGGAATCTGTACACTAAATTAGTGTTTAATGTTTGTCATGTATTCAAAATGTGTTATACTAACATTTTATTCATTAGAAATATTTTTACGATAATGTAAAATGTTACAGCTCTTTGATAGTCTGTATTCTGTTGATGACATTGATGTCTGCTTTGTTTGCTGTGTTGTTGGAATAGTCTCATTGAATGTCTTGGCTTGGTGTTAAGAGGTTTGCTTTTTTTGTTTTTGTTTTTTTTGTATGTTCTGTTTGTAGCAGGGTTCTCCTGCTAGTCAGTCTGTGTGTCAGTCAATGCTGGATCAGAAGGCAGTATTATATTCCCACTGTTAGATGTTTTTCCCTAGCACATTGAGCGTGTAGAATCTTCCTGGAGTAAACATTGTGTATATACTCGGATATAGAATGAAGGTCTATGTGCTGTATGATGCCCTATAGGTGGAGTTAGGTAACTATCTATTATTTAAAAGTATAATGTGTTTCTGATGTTGCCATTAAAGGTCTCCTTCCCTCCCCGTCAGATTGGGATATTTCCACTTGCAGTTCCTCCTCGTATTCTTACAGCTGGTTACCCCCACTTTCATGGCCCCTGTTATGAGATGTGTTTTATGAGGAATGAAATTCCTGTGGTGCAGAACTCGGTGAACGTACTTCATGGGTTACTGATCATTTATCCATTGTATTCTGTCCATGAAAGCCCTGCACACCACGAGGATTGGTCCTTCGTGTAAAGCAGATCCCATACTGACTGAACGGGTTCTCTTACTGATTGAAAGGAATTCTCCCCGCCTCGGCCGTGTCTGTTATGACAGTTGTGGTTAAGCAGAGACTTCCTCCTGATAAGCAGATTGAGAAAGCTTTCCAGCCCTGTCAAAAGCCACACGTCTAACAGACTGTGCCCCGTGGCTTGACAGACCGCAATGAACTAACAACGCTGGCACTGATGATGTCATGTGCTATGACATCGCAGGCAGCTGTACTCAGTGACCACAGAAGCCACCGTCCCTTGGGGACATGACGAGGGAATAATTAATTTCATGGTTCATTCCAATAATGAATACATGCCCAGATACTTCACTGGCCCAGTACGAATAAAATGAAAATCCCTGTTTAGTAGATATATCCCCATATAAAAACATTCATGCATTTAATTGAGTATTTTTTCATTGGTAGTATATATATAAAAACAGCTTGTATCTCTTATCTCTTATCTGCAGAATTTGCATGCACTCCCTTCTAGCCCCGCCCACACTTTCTGTGGCTATCCAATCACAGACTCTCCAATGCAGCTTAATGAGAAGTCTTTGCAAGGTAGATGCTCTTGGCAATTGCTGCCTCTTGAGTTTATCTCTACTGAGCTAACCAAACCAGGAAGTAACAGGACTGGCTGTCTGATTGACAGTCAGGGGGGTGTATCGAGGAACATTTATAAATGTGACAATTTCTATGGAAACCTTCATTTTTGGTAAAATGAAAAAAAGAGGACACGCTCTTCACACATAAAGCAGTTCAGCCAGATAAAGAAATTTAGTGGCCCTTTAATAATGTCACTCTAAACTCATTTCCTTACATACTCTGAGTGAGAATTTGGGAAAACGATACCGGTTCCTGTATTTGTAAACACATTGCTGACTGACGCCTCCTGCAGTTAACATGGACTGCCACCAATTCACAGCCACTCAATCTCAATTTCTGAAACTGACAGAAATATCTGAACCCTTCCATACAATGTAATCCTCAAAATAAAATCTAAATATTGATATATAAATTCACTTATACAATATATACATTATAAATACAGGTATACACTATGTACAGCTAAACACAGGTATACATTATATACAGTACAAACACATGTATACACATGTGTATATACATGTATGTTAAGGCGGAGCCTGTAGTTGTGGGAGGGGTTAACCCTCCTATTAAAACCCAGACTTACCTCTATTCAGGGCCGACATCGACCCAGACTCCTTTGCGTTTACTTCCGGTTCCGGTCTGCCCAGCAGTGGACCTATATCTCTACAAATTACTAGACCTAGGTAACAGGTACGGAGGCTACTCCTTCTATGACTATCATAGATCGCTCTTAGCTAAGCCGGCAGCAGCACTGATTTAATTTACACTCCGATTGGAGCCAACTTGACACGGAGCTGTTCTGCTGCCACTTCGCTGGCCTCAAGCCTTCGTCCTGTGCCATATGTGCTTCAACAGCACATTCTACCATTCTGTGCCCCACCAAACTCAACCCGCCTACTAACAGCCAAGCCGAGTCCACTCCCAACAAGTCAGACAGGGTACTCAAAGACAAACTTGGCAGGCCCATCATCTTCCTAGCAAGGCACAGATATACAACAACTTCAATGCATGTCGGCTGTTGCATGCCTGTTCCCTTTGCTTCAGAGCACACACAAAGACCATGTGCCCCAACCGGCTATTCCCTAAGCAATGACTCACCAAAATTAACATTCGGAACCTCTCTCACTATCTCTCTAGTCACCTCTCCCGACACTTGGTCAATTTCCAATCAGCCACCTTAGACCCTGACACTACGGACATACTGCTTGCTGCAGAACTCAACCACGGGTTCATCATAGGTCCCTTCAAACAACCCCCCTAATCCAATTGGAGAACGAACCCAATCGGCATTGCAACTGGCAAATTTAATAATAAGCATTTGATCATTGACCTCTCTGCTTGGTTGCTACATCTAAGTTCTGCTTCTGAGTGTGTGGTTGGAGATATTCTGGAGAGTTTTACAGAAGCTTCAACTGTCTAAGAGTTGTGCTAAGAGTTCTTTTTTTACTGTTACAGGTAAGATTCATCTGTAGGAAAAGGTTACTGATTGCACAAGGTTTGATTTCCTGTTGGTAATTATAAGGCATTTGATTTGATTAGGTAGCTACTTGCTATTGATTGCTGTTTAAATTAGCTATTGTTTGCAGAGGCCTACCCAGGTGTTAAACATTCCTAGTGGGTGGTGCTTTTAGGAGTATATAAGGGTAGTTGTCATTAGCTTGGCTAATATAGCTTGGTTGCTTCATCTAAGTGCTGCTTCTAAGTGTGTGATTAGAGATATTCAGGAGACCAAAACAAATGTAAGATTTGTTTGATTTAAAGTATTCACCTCATTGGAATGGCAGACTTAGTTCAGTGTAATAGTTGCTTTGCATTTGTTTCGCGTTCCACTTTTTGGAGGTTTGGTTGTTGTCTAATCTGTAGACAGTTCTCTATCTTGCGGCAGGAGATTGTATTTTTGAAAACTGAGATTTGTAAATTATCTGAAAAACAAACTCAGGCTGGAACTGCTGCAAAGCCACTGCCGCAGAGACATACTAGGAATGGCAGATGGATTACTGTAGGATCTGGTAGACTTAGAGTTGTGGATAAAAGGCATATTGCACAGTCTGTTGTTCTACATAATTCATTTTCTGCACTTTCAGAGTGCAATGGTGTTATGGAGACAGGCTCAGGCACCGAGTGTAGTGGTATTATGGAGACAGGCTCAGGCACCGAGTGTAGTGGTGTTGTGGAGACAGGCTCAGGCACCGAGTGTCCGTTTGGGTTACGTTAGAATTTGGTAATCACAGAGTAACTCATGTAGGTATGATTTATAGGCCCCCAGGACAAATAGAAGAGTTAGATAATCTACTAGTTGAGGAAATAGCTAAAATGACCATAAAGGGGGAAGTTATCGTCATGGGTGACTTTAATCTTCCTGATTTGAATTGAAAAACAAAAATAGCTGCTTGCGATCTGATCCCAGAGACAGCCTCTCACTGCGATCTGATCCCAGAGACAGCCTCTCACTGCGATCTGATCCCAGAGACAGCCTCTCACTGCGATCTGATCCCAGAGACAGCCTCTCACTGCGATCTGATCCCAGAGACAGCCTCTCACTGCGATCTGATCCCAGAGACAGCCTCTCACTGCGATCTGATCCCAGAGACAGCCTCTCACTGCGATCTGATCCCAGAGACAGCCTCTCACTGCGATCTGATCCCAGAGACAGCCTCTCACTGCGATCTGATCCCAGAGACAGCCTCTCACTGCGATCTGATCCCAGAGACAGCCTCTCACTGCGATCTGATCCCAGAGACAGCCTCTCACTGCGATCTGATCCCAGAGACAGCCTCTCACTGCGATCTGATCCCAGAGACAGCCTCTCACTGCGATCTGATCCCAGAGACAGCCTCTCACTGCGATCTGATCCCAGAGACAGCCTCTCACTGCGATCTGATCCCAGAGACAGCCTCTCACTGCGATCTGATCCCAGAGACAGCCTCTCACTGCGATCTGATCCCAGAGACAGCCTCTCACTGCGATCTGATCCCAGAGACAGCCTCTCACTGCGATCTGATCCCAGAGACAGCCTCTCACTGCGATCTGATCCCAGAGACAGCCTCTCACTGCGATCTGATCCCAGAGACAGCCTCTCACTGCGATCTGATCCCAGACACAGCCTCTCACTGCGATCTGATCCCAGACACAGCCTCTCACTGCGATCTGATCCCAGACACAGCCTCTCACTGCGATCTGATCCCAGACACAGCCTCTCACTGCGATCTGATCCCAGACACAGCCTCTCACTGCGATCTGATCCCAGACACAGCCTCTCACTGCGATCTGATCCCAGACACAGCCTCTCACTGCGATCTGATCCCAGACACAGCCTCTCACTGCGATCTGATCCCAGACACAGCCTCTCACTGCGATCTGATCCCAGACACAGCCTCTCACTGCGATCTGATCCCAGACACAGCCTCTCACTGCGATCTGATCCCAGACACAGCCTCTCACTGCGATCTGATCCCAGACACAGCCTCTCACTGCGATCTGATCCCAGACACAGCCTCTCACTGCGATCTGATCCCAGACACAGCCTCTCACTGCGATCTGATCCCAGACACAGCCTCTCACTGCGATCTGATCCCAGACACAGCCTCACACTGCGATCTGATCCCAGACACAGCCTGACACTGCGATCTGATCCCAGACACAGCCTGACACTGCGATCTGATCCCAGACACAGCCTCTCACTGCGATCTGATCCCAGACACAGCCTCTCACTGCGATCTGATCCCAGACACAGCCTCTCACTGCGATCTGATCCCAGACACAGCCTCTCACTGCGATCTGATCCCAGACACAGCCTCTCACTGCGATCTGATCCCAGACACAGCCTCTCACTGCGATCTGATCCCAGACACAGCCTCTCACTGCGATCTGATCCCAGACACAGCCTCTCACTGCGATCTGATCCCAGACACAGCCTCTCACTGCGATCTGATCCCAGACACAGCCTCTCACTGCGATCTGATCCCAGACACAGCCTCTCACTGCGATCTGATCCCAGACACAGCCTCACACTGCGATCTGATCCCAGACACAGCCTGACACTGCGATCTGATCCCAGACACAGCCTGACACTGCGATCTGATCCCAGACACAGCCTCTCACTGCGATCTGATCCCAGACACAGCCTCTCACTGCGATCTGATCCCAGACACAGCCTCTCACTGCGATCTGATCCCAGACACAGCCTCTCACTGCGATCTGATCCCAGACACAGCCTCTCACTGCGATCTGATCCCAGACACAGCCTCTCACTGCGATCTGATCCCAGACACAGCCTCTCTCTGCGATCTGATCCCAGACACAGCCTCTCTCTGCGATCTGATCCCAGACACAGCCTCTCTCTGCGATCTGATCCCAGACACAGCCTCTCTCTGCGATCTGATCCCAGACACAGCCTCTCTCTGCGATCTGATCCCAGACACAGCCTCTCTCTGCGATCTGATCCCAGACACAGCCTCTCTCTGCGATCTGATCCCAGACACAGCCTCTCTCTGCGATCTGATCCCAGACACAGCCTCTCTCTGCGATCTGATCCCAGACACAGCCTCTCTCTGCGATCTGATCCCAGACACAGCCTCTCTCTGCGATCTGATCCCAGACACAGCCTCTCTCTGCGATCTGATCCCAGACACAGCCTCTCTCTGCGATCTGATCCCAGACACAGCCTCTCTCTGCGATCTGATCCCAGACACAGCCTCTCTCTGCGATCTGATCCCAGACACAGCCTCTCTCTGCGATCTGATCCCAGACACAGCCTCTCTCTGCGATCTGATCCCAGACACAGCCTCTCTCTGCGATCTGATCCCAGACACAGCCTCTCTCTGCGATCTGATCCCAGACACAGCCTCTCTCTGCGATCTGATCCCAGACACAGCCTCTCTCTGCGATCTGATCCCAGACACAGCCTCTCTCTGCGATCTGATCCCAGACACAGCCTCTCTCTGCGATCTGATCCCAGACACAGCCTCTCTCTGCGATCTGATCCCAGACACAGCCTCTCTCTGCGATCTGATCCCAGACACAGCCTCTCTCTGCGATCTGATCCCAGACACAGCCTCTCTCTGCGATCTGATCCCAGACACAGCCTCTCTCTGCGATCTGATCCCAGACACAGCCTCTCTCTGCGATCTGATCCCAGACACAGCCTCTCTCTGCGATCTGATCCCAGACACA
This sequence comes from Pelobates fuscus, assembly GCF_036172605.1. Taxonomy (NCBI): domain Eukaryota; kingdom Metazoa; phylum Chordata; class Amphibia; order Anura; family Pelobatidae; genus Pelobates; species Pelobates fuscus. Next base: position 1,578,143 of record NC_086329.1, read on the forward strand.
GCCTCTCTCTGCGATCTGATCCCAGACACAGCCTCTCTCTGCGATCTGATCCCAGACACAGCCTCTCTCTGCGATCTGATCCCAGACACAGCCTCTCTCTGCGATCTGATCCCAGACACAGCCTCTCTCTGCGATCTGATCCCAGACACAGCCTCTCTCTGCGATCTGATCCCAGACACAGCCTCTCTCTGCGATCTGATCCCAGACACAGCCTCTCTCTGCGATCTGATCCCAGACACAGCCTCTCTCTGCGATCTGATCCCAGACACAGCCTCTCTCTGCGATCTGATCCCAGACACAGCCTCTCTCTGCGATCTGATCCCAGACACAGCCTCTCTCTGCGATCTGATCCCAGACACAGCCTCTCTCTGCGATCTGATCCCAGACACAGCCTCTCTCTGCGATCTGATCCCAGACACAGCCTCTCTCTGCGATCTGATCCCAGACACAGCCTCTCTCTGCGATCTGATCCCAGACACAGCCTCTCTCTGCGATCTGATCCCAGACACAGCCTCTCTCTGCGATCTGATCCCAGACACAGCCTCTCTCTGCGATCTGATCCCAGACACAGCCTCTCTCTGCGATCTGATCCCAGACACAGCCTCTCTCTGCGATCTGATCCCAGACACAGCCTCTCTCTGCGATCTGATCCCAGACACAGCCTCTCTCTGCGATCTGATCCCAGACACAGCCTCTCTCTGCGATCTGATCCCAGACACAGCCTCTCTCTGCGATCTGATCCCAGACACAGCCTCTCTCTGCGATCTGATCCCAGACACAGCCTCTCTCTGCGATCTGATCCCAGACACAGCCTCTCTCTGCGATCTGATCCCAGACACAGCCTCTCTCTGCGATCTGATCCCAGACACAGCCTCTCTCTGCGATCTGATCCCAGACACAGCCTCTCTCTGCGATCTGATCCCAGACACAGCCTCTCTCTGCGATCTGATCCCAGACACAGCCTCTCACTGCGATCTGATCCCAGACACAGCCTCTCACTGCGATCTGATCCCAGACACAGCCTCTCACTGCGATCTGATCCCAGACACAGCCTGACACTGCGATCTGATCCCAGACACAGCCTGACACTGCGATCTGATCCCAGACACAGCCTGACACTGCGATCTGATCCCAGACACAGCCTGACACTGCGATCTGATCCCAGACACAGCCTGACACTGCGATCTGATCCCAGACACAGCCTGACACTGCGATCTGATCCCAGACACGGCCTGACACTGCGATCTGATCCCAGACACGGCCTGACACTGCGATCTGATCCCAGACACGGCCTGACACTGCGATCTGATCCCAGACACAGCCTGACACTGCGATCTGATCCCAGACACAGCCTGACACTGCGATCTGATCCCAGACACAGCCTGACACTGCGATCTGATCTACTATGTGTCAGCCTGTTGGCTGACATATGTAACTACAGGCAAGATCCCCCTGCAGATCGCGGTGGGGGGCATGCCTGGCCACCCATGCACTCCCTCTGTGGCCAATTACCGCGATCCGCAGGAGGTGATCACAGTGACAGCCAGTCACTGTGATCACTGATCCTGTGTGTCAGCCGTGATGTGAAATCACTGGCTGACACTGTCTCTGCCCCTCTCCTGTGAAAAATTAAATATTAGTTGAAAAAATTAAAATAAATTAGTTACAAGTAAAATATACTTAGATCATACATATATATATATATATATAAACACACATATTTACACATACACTAAGTGTATTTTAATATTAATATATATATATAATTATATATATTATCAAAACACGTAGGAAATTGATTAAATATATATATAATTATATATTTATATATAATAAAAAAATAAATGTAAATATGTTAAAAAATAAAATAATAAAAAATAATTGTAGATTATGCTAGCTTTAGTGTACCTATAATCTTAATTTTATTAATGACAGGAGGCGAGTATTTGCTTAAGTCTCTCTTTACTAGAACTCCACAGCAGCACAGAAAAACAACCAATCAGAAAAAAGTTAGGTACTATAAAACTCCCCTCCCCATGCGTCATTTCCTCTTTCAAGCTGCGACAAAACAGAATAAAAGGCAGAGAACATCATGGGGAAGAAACGAAGTCCTAGATACGATGAATATAACGATGTCCACCCTCCGAGAGTAACGGTCGAGCCAGATAGCGATGAAGGACTGTAAACTGAAACGAGAGAAAAAACAGAATCGAAAGGGTTGGTTAGCCAATGAAATGTACTCTGAACAAAACATGTAGGTACCCAATGTAGCAACCAAAATTACCTTAATATGAGATATCCCAACCCTACATATGAAAAACAGACATAAGAACAAGTGACAGGTAGCAGAGACAACAAACAGAGTTGCATACGTACCTGATAATCTAAACTATAACATTAAACAAGGGAGGGACAAGAATGGGTGGGAAATACTCGCCTCCTGTCATTAATAAAATTAAGATTATAGGTACACTAAAGCTAGCATAATCTACAATTTTATAACATGACAGGAGGCTTCGTATTTGCTGTTTCAACGCTCAATTCACCAATCCAACGCTGTTTGTGTCGCTGGTATTTATTCCAGGAAATATCAGAGTAATCCTAATTGGACATTCCAAGTACGATAACTGACAGTAGACGGTTCAAAGAAAATGCCAGCCGACGAAGCATCTCAACTACGGAAAAAAGTACCATCCGCTGGTAAATCCATTGTATGTGGTTGCGACTTTTTTCCTAGCAGCTGGTCAATGAGCTTGCAAGCTGACATATCAGCCACATTCCTGTAGTTGTAATATCGAAGGTCAAGTTCGGACTTGGGGACGCGAGAAGAAACTGTCACCCTGTCTCAACTCATGATCCGTAAGGCGGTTCCTCCGATCGTGCCAGGGACATTCGGCGATGTGGCCTTGCAGGCAGATCTCCAATCTCAAGGAATGCGCCCAAGTCCACTACCAAAATCGCACTAGAAACCGAGGAGGAATTTTTGTTCCTTCCTGTCCCACCCGGTGATACGTCTCATCCGAGAATAAATTCATAATGCAGGCAAGAGTGTGGCCAAACTAGCCGTATTCTAAGTGATTTCAAGATTCCAAATGGGCTGTGTAAACCTCGGACGCAGTAGAGAAAGACTCCAAAGGACGTCCATTCAGGGTTCCGAACTGAACTTGTGCGGAAGGACGGTGGTCGACTATACTGGGAATAGTGAATCCTAGGAAAAGGAAGTCATGAAAAAACAAAAAAGCAACAATAAACGTAGACAAGAGAAAATACACCCATTCTATCTCGGATAGAATGTAAACAGCAGGCCGGAAGGTAAGAAAAGTAAATCCCACTGGACAGGGCCAGGAGCTAACCTAACGCAGGAAAAAACTACCGAACCTATAAGGACTCTGGGAGGCAGATACAGAGTAGCTGGTAAAGACAAGGAAAAAACACCGCTTTCTCCTGAAGGAGTCTGAATACCGGTCCCTGCCGGTGTGAAGTTCTCCTTGGAGATGTACCGTCGTCGGTTTTGAGTAAACCGTGGATGTGTCCGGGGTCTTCATAAGAAACTTTGCCCTTCAGGCATGAGGTTTAGGGCCTTCACCCTTCCCACCATATTCAGATGGCCGTATACTGGTGCCCTCTTGAACACTATGGCAATGGTGTTTGCCTGGACACCTGCCTATCTCCATGACACTGGTGTGCACTGGGTTTTCCTCAGTGATATTACCCCAGGCATCCGGCCAAAAGGGGTTCGGTACCAATAGCGTAGGCCTGTCATTAGGGCATAGGCTCCGCAGGTCAAACGAAGGACACAGAAAGGTTAGCCAAGCAAATAGTCACAGACATAGCCAGACATTTAAATAGGCACCGACATAGCAGGCTATTCAATGGGGCACAGACATAGCAGGCTATTCAATGGGCACAGACATAGCAGGCCGTTTTAATGGGCACAGGCATAGCAGGCCGTTCTCATGGGCACAGGCATAGCAGGCCGTTCTCATGGGCACAGGCATAGCAGGCCGTTCTCATGGGCACAGGCATAGCAGGCCGTTCTCATGGGCACAGGCATAGCAGGCCGTTCTCATGGGCACAGGCATAGCAGGCCGTTCTCATGGGCACAGGCATAGCAGGCCGTTCTCATGGGCACAGGCATAGCAGGCCGTTCTCATGGGCACAGGCATAGCAGGCCGTTCTCATGGGCACAGGCATAGCAGGCTGTTCTCATGGGCACAGGCATAGCAGGCTGTTCTTATGGGCACAGGCATAGCAGGCTGTTCTTATGGGCACAGGCATAGCAGGCCGTTCTTATGGGCACAGGCATAGCAGGCCGTTCTTATGGGCACAGGCATAGCAGGCCAATCTTATGGGCACAGACACAGCAGGCCAATCTTATGGGCACAGACATAGCAGGCCGATCTTATGGGCACAGACATAGCAGGCCGTTCTTATGGGCACAGACATAGCAGGCCGTTCTTATGGGCACAGACACAGCAGGCCGTTCTTATGGGCACAGACACAGCAGGCCGTTCTTATGGGCACAGACACAGCAGGCCGTTCTTATGGGCACAGACACAGCAGGCCGTTCTTATGGGCACAGACACAGCAGGCCGTTCTTATGGGCACAGACACAGCAGGCCGTTCTTATGGGCACAGACACAGCAGGCCGTTCTTATGGGCACAGACACAGCAGGCCGTTCTTATGGGCACAGACACAGCAGGCCGTTCTTATGGGCACAGACACAGCAGGCCGTTCTTATGGGCACAGACACAGCAGGCCAATCAATGGGGCACAGACACGGCAGGCCAATCAAAGGGTACATACAGAGCAGGCCAATCCCGGTTGCGCCTAAATGAGTAATAAGGGACCCCTGCATTTGGCACAGTCCCTTAAATACATGTCAATCTTCAGGGTGTCCTGTGATACAGGATTCCCAGGTGCCAACCCTATTAGAAAGCGTAATACCGTGTCAATAACGTATAATTGGGACTAGTAGTCCCGAAATGTCCAGCAGGCATATGCGGTATTCCAGCGGAAATGGTTATAGGCTGAAAATGAGCCAGAGATATAGTGGCCAGTAAATAATGATATATAGAGCAATTCATTTGAACTGTGAATAAGTCATGCACATTAATATGCTGAGGTTTCTTCATCAAAATCCTGTATCTTCAGCCTGCCACCTGAGGGTTATCGTACCCGTGGTATATATTCAGGAGTAGGGTAAAACAATTGCCAACTCAGTGTACCCTCTTATTGAGCTTGGAAGGGACCACCTTCCAACTCTACTAGCCACAGAACCTGATAGGATAGAAATAGTGTCAGCATGGACTGGTCTTGAATACCATTTTGAGCCAAAGCCAGGTCTCATTAGCTTTTTATAATTGCCATGGACAGTGGGTAAATAACTGAAAACATCATGACTAAATATAAAAATATATATCCTAAATAAATCATAATAAATCCCAAAGCCACCCTAGAAGCAGGAGGCAGAGGTACTCTGACCTGTACTGTCTGCAGAGCAGCAAAGAAAGAGGAAATGATGCATGGGGAGGGGAGTTTTATAGTACCTTTATAGTAACTTTTTTCTGATTGGTTGTTTTTTCTGTGCTGCTGTGGAGTTCTAGTAAAGAGAGACTTAAGCAAATACGAAGCCTCCTGTCATGTTATAGAATTAAAATATGTGTGTAATTTCATTCTAACTGTATTTTGATATTAATATATATATATTGATATCAAAATACATGTAGAACAAAATAATATATATCTATATATATATAAATAAAAATAATTTTAAAAAATTATATATATATATATATATATATATATATATATATATTTGTGCTCGGAATTTATCTAATACGTAATGGAATGTAGAAGGAGAAGCAAAGTTGGTTGAGGTGTGCCGAAACCAACGTACGAGTAGGCCTGTAAAAGAGGGCAAAAGAGGATTAAAAAAAAACACACTTTATTGCAAGTTTATACAGCGTGGGTACTGAAAGCTAGTAAGGAGCTTTTACTCTGATTGAGGTATATATCTAACTGCACTGAGGATTGCCCGTGGCCCCGACACTTAGTGATGTAGACTGGGATGTAAGAGCTTGAAGCTGCTGATGCAGCGCTTTGTGACAGAGAGGCCGGCGATGGAAGCCATGATGTAGCTCCACCTTAATGGAACGTTTAGACGTGAAGTAGTGGATTAGGACTGATAGTGTGTGGTTGACCTTGGAAGCGTAAAGCGGAGTGACAGCATAGGAGGTTTAAGAAAGATGCTTGATTTGTAGGTTTGGAGAAAGAGGCAAAAAATAACCATATTTAACTGCAAAAGTCTTGATTCAAGCAAACTGTAATTGTGACATGTACAATATACAAGGCCCAGGCGTGAGTGATAGAGTAGTGGTGAAACTGCGTGAAGCGAGCGCACCTGTACGTGGTGTAATTGTGTGCTTAGTCCAAGATTAGCTCATGGAATGGTGGTATCCCGGATGATATGTAGTGGATCATAGGGAGTGCCTGAAAGAAGACCTTAAAATGAGAGTGTGCGAGAGTGTCAGCGGCTGTGTAGTGGACACCAGGAATGTAAATGTAGACCAGAAAGAGCTGAGGGGTTGCTGCCTGCTAAATCTGCCTGCGAATCAGCCACAGTGGCGGTGAGTATGACCGTCCTTGCTAATGAAATCGCAGGCTGCGGAGTCGTCAGAGCAGCATTCAACTGCCTTGCCGGTCCAAAGATGACCCAGAGTGAGGGAGGCCACCACGAAAGGGTAGATCTCCAACAAAGTAGAGGTCTCTCCAAAGGCCGGCAAGGCATCCGACTCAGTGGGCCAGGTGTCCCTAACGAGTGGTTGCCGAAAAAAGGCTGCGAACCCTGTGTGTGCTGCTGCGTCTGTGTGAATTGAAAGTGAGTGTTTTGAAAGTAGGGGAATGACCGAAGAGATCCCAATCCATGCAGCCGAAAAACTACTCCAATTGTGTAAAACTGCCCTGGCTAGATCACCCGAATGGTTGGGCAGGGGTTGGTACCTCGTGGAGCAAATTTAAGTAGTCTAGGGACAAGAGACCAACCCTGCGGAATGATACGCACAACAAAGTTGAGGGGCCTAAACCAGGACTGAAGCCCCCTCCTAGTGCTCAACACTCTGCAGGAGCAGGACAAATCCATTACTAATGCGGAACAGAACGTCTGGGAGGCTGGCTTGGAAAGTAGTGGAGTCCAATACTATGCCTCAGAAAGCAAGCCTGGAAGAGGGACCGACTGAAAAGGGGGGGGGAGGGAGGGAGTGGGGGGATGTGGTGGTGTGAATACTGTTAGGTGTTTGTGAACCCGTGAAATCAACAAAAAAATTATCCAGAACGTGGATGACTGATGGACACCTGAATATTTTTAGGAGCGGCCAGCAGAGGGTTTCTGCAGAGGGCGGTGAGAAGAGGTCTATGATCAAACGTATTTGGGTACTGTGAGAATGGCTACCCCAATAGGAGTGGTACACCAAGATGAGAAAACGTGAAGACCGGAAAGGGCCGGTCGTGAAACCAGCATATGATTGCTGTGGACAGAAGGTGGTCCACCGTAAGTGGGTCAATAGATGTAGATAATAGGTTAGGGCATACGAGTGTACCCGTGGGGTTGGCACCAAGGCCCGTGTGAGACCTCTGTGAGAAAGCTGGCATCAGAATCTACTATATGCCCAGCTGGGTGTAAATGCAGATAGTATACCAGGATGTCAATGTTGACCTAGTTAGGCGTATCTTGGGTGACAGACGGGCTGTATATGTGGACTACGTGTGAGTTCTGGAGCAGATGAAGCGGATGTGTGATACCCTGTATGTAATGAAAATAGCATACCCCAGCATTAAAGTTATAGCTCGCCCGCGCTTTGCCCGGAAATTAATGGTCAGCCCTGCTTGTCCTTCTGCCCGCCTCCTAGTCTAGTGCGTGGGATGAAGGAGTGGTAAGAGGGACTAAACAGTTAAATTTGTGACAGACCCAAGAAGCCTGGATATGTTAAAAGCATAGTGATAGGTACCGGGTTCTTGGGTGTGTGCCGAGAGAGGGAAAAGACATGCGTGGGCCTAACAAGGTCGTGCGTAATATTAGGAATGTAGTATGAAAGGTTGTATACTTTATCCCTCGTATATTAGAAATTAGACGTATGTAATTGCCCAAATGTGGGGCCGAAATTGACGTAAGTAACTGCCCAAATATGGGGCCGGAATTGCCATAGTGCCCGTTGTGGGCCATGTGTAAACATATGGAGTGAAGGCTTGGTGAGGGGCATGTGTAGAGGTATTGTAGTGGAAGGCAGTGCTTAATGTTAGTCCTGAGCTGCTGGGTGGCGAAATAGGGCTGTAAGAGGGGCATGGATGTATATAACGAACAAAGAAAGGGTGAGAGATTCCTTCAGAGACCCAGGCATGACTGGTGTGCAGGGTATTTCGTCCAACAGTAGACCGATTATTGGGATGGATTCTTGTGACATTCTGAAAAGAAATAATGATTTGGATAAGTAGGGTGTCGTAGAGGTGGGGATGAGACCTCCGGAGAACTGGCCTGCCAGCTAGTGCCGAGGCGAAGAATTAAACTAGGACCAAGTGACAGGTGAGGCCCTGCTATTGCCAAGTGGCGGTGAGAGGCTCTACCTATGATTTGGGCCGAGGGGATTTTGTGGCCACCAAACGAGGTGGTAGGATGTTGGCCTCTCAGTGACAGTAAGAGATTCAAAACGTGTGGCCGTGACTTTGGAAGCCCTAACTGTAGCCCAAAGAAGAGCGAGCGAGGTGGCTAGCTATGATTTGGTCATGGGGCTGAACCTCAATGTATGAGGTGGGGGTGAAGACCTCGCGGACCGCAGTATTATTTGGGAAAGCTAGGGCCAGCGCCTAACCATGAATGCCAGTTCTCTAACCTTACAGGGCTTGTCTCTAGAAAGGAAGTAATTAACGTATGTAGATACTGACCTCAAGTGTTTGTCCTGTATATTTAGACAATGCTCAGGGCGACTTCAATATATATGTATGAATATAAAAATATATATATATATATACACACACACACTGCAAAGAACAGGTCCAGTCCAGGAACCTTGGGGTAAAAGGATGCTAGCAGGCCAGAGGCGTGCCACTGGTATGCCAAGTGTAAAAATGTAGAACGTATGAAAAGGAGTGTAACAGCAAAACTGTAGCGTAAGAACCAGTGTAAGCTGAGGGACCTGAACGTTGGTCCAAATATTTTGAGACACGCCCCTGGATTCCCACAAATGTGCATTACTTGTGAAAGGTACAAAGGCAAAATGAGGCCTTAGAAGGAGCGTAATCGTAGTGCATAAGATTAATGATATCTGATACTGAAATGTCGGGGACCAGGTAGCCTGTTGGTTTGTTGATGGCGTAGTGAATCTGCAACATGGTGCAGGTCTAAGTAATGATATGTAGAGATGATAAACCAATTTAACACATAATATAATAGTAACCTGGAGGGTGAGGCATCTTTAGACCTGGTGTGTTTGAAGTTAGAACCCATTGTGGGACGTGGGAGAGGATAGTAAATAAGGCAGTGGAGGCTGAATGAGGCCTCAGGAGAAACGTAAAAATGTTAACCTTTTTCTACCTGATACCGTGAGACGGGATACTGGAACCACCTCCTGGAGTTTTCTTGAAGAGTAGTAGAACCTAAAACATGTTCATAATTTAAAAATAAGGAACAAGAGTATAGTGTTTTTAATATAAATAGATATTTTAGAAATAAGAGCTAATGAACAAATTAAGCGTGGAGCTGGATACATTTAAGTGGTTTGATGGGCTTGACCTATTGACATAAAAAAAATGTAAGGAGGCCAACTGTGTCTTTAAGAGAATGCCCCTGGGAATTTATGCATAATTAAATGTGACTATGGGTGATGAATAGTGACACTCTGATTTAAGAAAAACGTAGGGAGAACTGTGTACATATGTTTTATAAAAGTAACAAATTTGAGGAAGATACTTAAAATTATACAAATAACAGCATAAAACCTCATGCATACGGTTAATGAAAGTGCAAGAGGGATATAACCGGACCGCATGTGATAGATTAGGAAAAACTAAAAGTTAGTAAAATAGCCGTTCGTACGTGCTTCGGCTAATGAACGTATGTAAGAAACAGTCGAACGTAGGTGAGTATAAGCGGTCGGTATTTAATACTAACGAAAGAAAAATGAACGAGTGTGTACTCTGCGGTCGGCTAATAGCCACACGAACGCAGAAGTACACAACAGCAGAATTATACGTACGGGTAAGTAATATAGGGAGCCTATCCCCGCGTTTTTAGGCCCGAATGTGGGAAATAGCCGAACGTTATTTCCCACGTTGATGCTTACGTGTGCGTGCCGGTCCCGTGACCGGAAGCAAGAAAGCCGGGTAACGAGTAAGGAATAACGCGGGGCAGCTGGTGGACGAGCCCAGAGGTCGGCGGCAGGAGCTGCTGAAGACAGAGTGTTTGTTCGAGGCAGGACTGGCGGGAACAACGACTGGAAGTGCAGGTAACTATGGAGACAGCTTGCACGACAAAGGTAAGTAGGGGGGTAGGGTTTATATAGAATATAGGATCATAACTCCTCCCACAAATTCAGGCCAAATGGCCTTCCAACATATATAATAATTTTACATATATATTTATGTAATAATTTTACATAATTAGGTCCCTTCATTAATTACAGTTTGCGGGACCTGCCTGACAACCCATGCCGAAAGTATAGGGAATTTAATTTGCTAGCACTATATTTAACCCTGTAACTTTCCAAGACACCATAAAACCTGTACATGGGGGGGTACTGTTTTACTCGGGAGACATCGCTGAACACATATTTGTTTCAAAACCGTAAAATGTATTACAACGATGATATCGCCAGTGAAAGTGACTTATTTTGCATTTTTCACGCACAAACAGCACTTACACGGACGATATTATTGCTGTAATACTTTTTACTGTTTTAAAACACAAACATTTTTGTTCAGCAAAGTCTCCTGAGTATAACAGTACCCCTCATGTAAAATAGGTTTTAGGCTGGTGTGTACTATGGTCATTCATTACTGCCGCCCAGGAGTGATGGGAGTTTGAGCGCAGTACTAGTTTCTTTGTATTTGTATTCACTTTTGTATCACACAGCCAGGTTGCAATGCTGCTGCCCATCCCATGTGTTCCCTATTGTTAATTAGCGTGTAGGGATGTATACAAAAAATACCCCTTTCTGTCTCATTAGAGATATTTTTGCCAGAAGCTCAAGGAAGCAAGGCGAATGGTTAGAGTTAGGACCCACCTAAGAGGTCTGCCTTGACGTGGCAGGTGGGTATACCCTGTCATGGCCATTGGAGGTAACTAAAAAACTCAATTTGTTTAAAAATACATAAGAATGTGGAAAGAGCGCAGGTAACTTTTTTCTTTGTTTTTTTACTATATATATATTATAAACACAGGTAAACACTATATACAATATAAACTCAGGTATACACTATATACAATATAAACACAGGTAAACACTATATACAATATAAACTCAGGTATACACTATATACAATATAAACAATATATATATTATAAACACAGGTAAACACTATATACAATATAAACTCAGGTATACACTATATACAATATAAACAATATATATATTATAAACACAGGTATACACTATATACAATATAAACACAGGTAAACACTATATACAATATAAACAATATATATATTATAAACACAGGTATACACTATATACAATATAAACACAGGTAAACACTATATACAATATAAACTCAGGTATACACTATATACAATATAAACTCAGGTATACACTATATACAATATAAACACTATATACAATATAAACACTATATACAATATAAACTCAGGTATACACTATATACAATATAAACAATATATATATTATAAACACAGGTAAACACTATATACAATATAAACTCAGGTATACACTATATACAATATAAACAATATATATATTATAAACACAGGTATACACTATATACAATATAAACTCAGGTATACACTATATACAATATAAACTCAGGTATACACTATATACAATATAAACACAGGTATACACTATATACAATATAAACACAGGTAAACACTATATACAATATAAACACTATATACAATATAAACACTATATACAATATAAACTCAGGTATACACTATATACAATATAAACTCAGGTATACACTATATACACTGCTCAAAAAAATAAAGGGAACACACAAAAAAACACATCCTAGATATGAATTAAATATTCTTCTGAAATACTTTGTTCTTTACATAGTAAACATTAAAAAAATGTAAATCAAATTTTTCAACCCATGGAGGTCTGGATTTGGAGTCACACTCAAAATTAAAGTGGAAAAACACACTACAGGCTGATCCAACTTTGATGTAATGTATTTAAAACAAGTCAAAATGAGGCTCGGTAGTGTGTGTGGCCTCCACGTGCCTGTATGACCTCCCTACAACGCCTGTGCATGCTCCTGATGAGGTGGCGGATGGTCTCCTGAGGGATCTCCTCCCAGACCTGGACTAAAACATCTGCCAACTCCTGGACAGTCTGTGGTGCAATGTGATGTTGGTGGATGGAGCGAGACATGATGTCCCAGATGTGCTCAGTTGGATTCAGGTCTGGGGAACGGGCGGGCCAGTCCATAGCATCAATGCTTTTGTCTTGCAGGAACTGCTGACACACTCCAGCCACATGAGGTCTAGCATTGTCTTGCATTAGGAGGAACCCAGGGCCAACCGCACCAGCATATGGTCTCACAAGGGGGTCTGAGGATCTAATTTCGGTACCTAATGGCAGTCGGGCTACCTCTGGCGAGCACATGGAGGGCTGTGCGGCCCCCCAAAGAAATGCCACCCCACACCATTACTGACCCTCTGCCAAACCGGTCATGCTGGAGGATGTTGCAGGCAGCAGAACGTTCTCCACGGCGTCTCCAGACTGTCACGTCTATCACATGTGCTTAGTGTGAACCTGCTTTCATCTGTAAAGAGCACAGGGCGCCAGTGGCGAATTTGCCAATCTTGGTGTTCTCTGGCAAATGCCAAACGTCCTGCATGGTGTTGGGCTGTAAGCACAACCCCCACCTGTGGATGTCGGGCCCTCATACCGCCCTCATGGAGTCTGTTTCTGACCATTTGAGCAGACACAAGCACATTGTGACCTGCTTGAGGTCATTTTCCAGGGCTCTGGCAGTGCTCCTCCTGTTCCTCCTTGCACAAAGGTGGAGGTAGCGGTCCTGCTGCTAGGTTGTTGCCCTCCTACGGCCTCCTCCACATCTCCTGATGTACTACTAGCCTGTCTCCTGGTAGCGCCTCCATGCTCTGGACACTACGCTGACAGAAACAGCAAACCTTCTTGCCACAGCTCGCATTGATGTGCCATGCTGGATGAGCTGCACTACCTGAGCCACTTGTTTGGGCTGTAGACTCCGTCTCATGCTACCACTAGAGGGAAAGCACCGCCAGCATTCAAAAGTGACCAAAACATCAGCCAGGAAGCATAGGAACTGAGAAGTGGTCTGTGGTCACCACCTGCAGAACCACTCCTTTATTGGGGGTGTCTTGCTAATTGCCTATAATTTCCACCTGTTGTCTATCCCATTTGCACAACAGCATGTGGAATTGATTGTCACTCAGTGTTGCTTCCTACGTGGACAGTTTGATTTCACAGAAGTGTGATTGACTTGGAGTTACATTGTGTTGTTTAAGTGTTCCCTTTATTTTTTTGAGCAGTGTAAAATATAAACACAGGTATACACGATATACATAATAAACACTCTATATATTAAAAACCAGGTATACAATATGTGTGTGTGTGTATATATATATATATATATATATATTATAAACACAGGTATACACTGTATACAATATAAACACAGATATACACTGTATACAATGTAAACACCATATACAATATAAACACACACATTCGGAATATCTTCTCACTTGACATATTGTTTATTCAGAAGTTCTGTTACACATTTCCATCCATAAACATAGTGTGTGATGGGCTGGGCCTCAGGCAGCTTGGGGACCCTTTGTATCAAACAGACATTTGGACATAAAACCAGATTATGGTGCTAGGGACATGCTGACACTATAACCACTACAGCCGACGTTCGTGGTTATGGTGCTTAGAATGTCCCATTACAATGGACGCAGCACTAAAAATGGCTTAATAAAGAACACTGAATAACGTTAGAACGACATTGGGTAAAACCAGCAGTAACATGGCTGAGCACGTCCCACTCTGTTAGTCTGGGTAATAAAATATCACATGCCTTTTATGTGTGATAGAACAGCCTGTACTGATCACTGATACTTTCTATTTCTTTAGGTTGAAAATTTCTTCTGTATGGGATCGCCCTTAGCGGTCTTCTTGGCATTACGTGGTATCCGGCCCGGAAACCGTGGCAGTCAAGATCATATTTTGCCCAAGGCTATTTGTAATCGTTTGTTTAATATTTTCCACCCGGCGGACCCAGTGGTAAGTGTTAACATTAAAAGTGAATGTGAATGTAGTCATTTCTGCTTCTTCTTCATCTGTGTCTTTTTCCAGTTGATTGATATATACGTCTTTTGTATATATAGTCTTGGCTCAAATGCTCGCCACATTAATATACGTCTATTAATGTAAAGTACTTATACGCAATCTGACTGAAGGTTTCTTCAGGTTTATTCTTAGAGTTACAGATACATAATAAAACAACAAAGGATGTTACATGATCATGGATGTTCAACAGCAGATGGTAATTGCTGGACTCCTGAAGGGAGAGTTACGTCGTTCCATAGCTGTACAGGAAGAAAAGCCGAGAGAGAGACCTTGTGTCCCTTTGTTAAGTTACTATATAGATGTGTCCATAATGACGTCAGACTATAACGCTAACCATATAAGGACAAGACCCCTAATTCACATTCCAGAGTTATCAGACAAAGAAAGCCTTGTGACTTATTGATACCATCTGTTACTTATGTCAATCCAGACATCCATACCTAATCAATAGAAACATAAAATATGCAATATTCTACAGTCTCCCCTAGGTTATACCTAGATCACGATGCTCCTATAGGCAGAGCACAGCATGGGAAGATATGGGCAGGAAGGTGGGTTTTGCATGACGTTTACAAGTTGAATATATTTGGCAATGCATCTCCCCCCCATGTAGGCAGCAATCTGCGTGGGACCTGCGCTAACTCAGCAGATAATGGTCCATACTGATGATACATATATACAACTGTCAGGTTATGTTTTTGGGGTGACATGTAAAATGATGTTTAGATTAATGATGAATGGTTTACGATGCTGTTTCTCTATATCTTATTTCATACACCCATATACTCTTACCGTCTCCTTGTGATCACAAAGCTCTTTCAGGAACAGGCTCCTGATGACAGGGCAGTCCTTTACCCTGTAATCTGTATATCACAATCAGAAGCATTGAAAGGTGAAATCATGTCCCCATTTTCACGCTCTGAGAGAACTGGGTTACTAAAAACAAATAAATAGGAACCCCCAGTACGCATGTTCGAGTTCACATGTTTTGACCTCAAATAGATCTATATTTCCTATAATATGCACAACTAAACTTAAAGCCGTTCTATTGGCTGTGATGTGAGAAGTACCCTGTGGCGAAACCAACCTCACCACTGGGCATTGGAGAAGCCTGTTTGCCCGCCTCCTGCCTGCTGACTATGGCCCCTGGGAGATTTGACCCTTTAAATACAGTATTTGGGCATATTGTATTTTATTATGATGCTGCTGGCCCTTTAAGAACCATCTGGGGACATACTGTGACTTTTGGGAACAATGCCCCTTTAAGACTATGGCCCTTGGAAGATATTGCCTGTTAAAGAATATTTTAGCAGATTGGATTTAAAAAGACTTGCTGCCCCTTTACATTGTATTGGAGCAGTTCTGCAGCTTTAAATTGGCACTTCAGATGCAGCCGAAGTAGTCGAAGTGGCCACCATTCGGCAAACGAACACGTGGCCGCGGCCATCTTTGTTCATTCGAACGAGGTCAGCGGTATGTGTAGCTAAATCCATGGAACTGAAATTGGCTACACATTTCAACGAACACCGCTGACCCTTACCTTCTCCTACACTCCGTTTTCAGCTGCAGAGACTAAGTCCCGTTCGGCAGTTTGAACTCTATACTGCTATACTAAGCTAAATGCACGAACGGCCCCGTTCATGCATTCAAATGGGACTTAGTCATTTTTTCAGTGTGAAATTGACCGACCGCACAGCCCTAATCTATGGAACTGTTTTGGGCAGGAAAATGTGGCTGCGGTCGGTCACAAAGGACTTCCAGCTAACTTTTGAACTAATGGAAGGATTTGCATGATTTTTGAGTATGTTTATATTTCAAGTACGCTGATTTATGAAGATTGGATGTATATTTTTAAAGTTACATATATAAAAACTGTATTTTTCCTGCTTGTGACAATTATGTTAACCCATTGTGTACCATAATAAGATCACAGGCAGAGGGGAGGATTTTGTGTGTAATTGCTGGGAGTGTTTTCTGTAATGTACGTGTGTGATTGGTTGCTCTGTAAAACCCTGTGGGCAGTACTAAGTTTGTGGATTGGGAATAAAAGAGGCTGTATGTGCCAGTACAGTTAGTTCTGCTTTGACCTCAAAACGAAGTGTCGTCTCGTTATTGGGGGAATTGGATTGTATGCTGATTGCCAGGAGTGTAAGCTGATTGTATGCTTTTCCTGTTCAGCTGTTTACAGCATTCAAATGCTTGAGAGCATTCGTATGCTTCTTCGGTTCGGTGGTTGTGGTGTCTGCTGCAGTACTTGGAGTCCTCAGGAAGCGCTAGGAGCATCCTTCAACGGAGGTACCCAGTCGGAGTGCCAGGTGATCCGTTACATACCCTAACCCAGATACACGGTGATTGGGCAAACCATTTTTCGCCCGCTTACCTGAGTCCCTGCTGGGTGGCGCACTTCTGCAGAGATGTGGGAGCCAATCCAGTTGACTTTCGTTGCCTTTGAGTGAAGTGAGGGCATCACTTCTGCCAACCTAATGCTTCTTGGTGCCTTCTGCACATGGCAGCCATCACCCTGATTCGCCCAATCCAGTGTTTCACATATTGGGGAACGTGTGAGGAAAACACTGTAATCCGTCCAATCCAGTGCTTCACGTATTGGGGAACGTGTGAGGCAAACACTGTATTCCGTCCAATCCAATGCTTCACGTATTGGGGAGCGTGTGAGGCAAACACTGTGATCCGTCCAATCCAATGCTTCACGTATTGGGGAACGTGTGAGGATCTCCAACCAGAAACATTTTGGAGATCCTCATTGGACAGACATTTATAGTGAGTGAGACAGTGATTGACACCTGAGGGAGAGCTTTTAGTGTTTTTAGTAGAAAACATTGGTAATTATGGATTTATCGACTGCCATGTTTCCTGGCACGATGTGTACATGTTACTACATATTTATCACACATTAATGTTTTTATTATTATATTTGAGACGCTGTTCTGTGTTTTTATTCACAGGCCTATAGACTTGAGCCCTTAATCCTGAAGCACTACAGCAATATCTCACCCGTACAGATTCATTCATCGAACACCACCAACCCCACGTCATACAAGCATATGAAACTTTGCCTCATCAACCCTTCCAAAGAAACTACCTCAATTTCTGATACCGAAAGCATCCCGAGCCCAAGCACCTCACCAGTTCTGCCTCGACGACACTATGGAGAGTCTATCACCAACATAGGCAAAGCCAGCATATTGGGTAACGTTTCGCTTTGCTGGGGGGATTATAGGGAGCTAGCTGGCTGTCACTTTTTAATAGGGAAACATGAACTTTTAGAACAGTTATGCCACTTGATTGATTTTTTTTATTTTAATTAAAAAACATTTTTATTGGATCGAACATCTGTCATCATGCACTACATCATAACACCAAATGCATCAGATGCTCTCTGTGGTGGAGTGCTCGAAGTCCGTAATGTTTCTCTATGCAAAGCAATGGATTAGACGGAGATCATAGAGTTTGATCATCGTCCGTCTAAACGTGTAGACTGCAAGGGCGGCTAATGGGCTGTACAATCTCCTGTGGTCTGCAAAGAATAAGAGCTGGGTTATTCTGTACACCAATCAGTTTATAGATTAGCATAGTGTAATCTCACCAGATCCTGTCATCCACATTTTGTGATGCATACCACGCAGGATCGAAATGGCCACGGAACCATCATACTGGTTAGGGGCTGTCTCATTTCATCACCTACATTTCTAAGCTTAATCTTCACTACTGTGGAGCTCTGTGTTAAACTCTTACACACTGCACATTACTGTGAGTTTTATTGCTTTGGAGCTCTGTGATACCCTCATACACACTGCACATTACTGTGAGTTTTATTGCTTTGGAGCTCTGTGATACCCTCATACACACTGCACATTACTGTGAGTTTTATTGCCATGGAGCTCTGTGATACATTAATACACACTGCACATTATTGGGAGTTCATAGATGTGGAGCTCTGTGATATACTCATACACACTGCACATTACTGTGAGTTTTATTGCCATGGAGCTCTGTGATACATTAATACACACTGCACATTACTGTGAGTTTTATTGCCGTGGAGCTCTGTGATACATTAATACACACTGCACATTATTGGGAGTTCATAGATGTGGAGCTCTGTGATATACTCATACACACTGCACATTACTGTGAGTTTTATTGCCATGGAGCTCTGATACATTAATACACACTGCACATTATTGGGAGTTCATAGATGTGGAGCTCTGTGATATACTCATACACACTGCACATTACTGTGAGTTTTATTGCCGTGGAGCTCTGTGATACATTAATACACACTGCACATTATTGGGAGTTCATTGATGTGGAGCTCTGTGATATACCCATACACACTGCACATTACTGTGAGTTTTATTGCTGTGGAGCTCTGTGATACATTAATACACACTGCACATTACTGTGAGTGTTATTACTGTGGAGCTCTGTGATACATTTAAACACTAAATATATACAGTATGAGAGCTCCAAAGCTATCGGTATATCAAGGAAGACCGAAAACACTACCTCTATAAAATGATCAATGTGCCCCCCTCTGTGTAAAATAAAGGATGACTGGCCGATTCAGTGCATGAGCGGTAATCTCTGCGCTGCGTCTACGATTCCTCCATAGGAGAATCGTCGTATTCAATTATGGAATGTGACAGCGATGCGCATGTGTAGATAATATTCCCAGCGCTTGTACTCTGAAGGCTTGGTGGCGTGACTTGAATTGGAGCTTCCAAACCCTGTAATTAGTGAAATAAATGGTTTGGGGGGTATGACTGCGGGTAGTACTGCAGGCACTATAACAACTTCAATAGGAGCCCGGTCTTTAGAATTTTGTTACACTGAATGTTTTAACATTGAAAATCGCGTGCCATGGTGCTGCAGATTTAACCCATTGCAATGTTAGCAATTCTATGGCAGGTTAAACACATGCTTATTCCCCTGTGAGAACTTGTCCGTTTATGACTTGATGGCAAATGTAAGATCAGATCCTCAGGCGCGTTGTAATGAAATGTTCTAACCACAAGGGGCACTCAAGGTAACAGTATTTCGTTTTGTGTTTATCTCCTGTCTCTTGGTACAGGTGCTGCAAGCATTGGAAAAGGCATTGGGGGAATGTTGTTCTCACGATTTGCACGTTCTAGTGCAACGGCCGCACAAGGCTACGAAATCAAAGAGTCGGCAGAAGGCGAAGATAAGAAATCCGCCCCCATTCAGGGTACCCCGGGATCCCAAACTATTCCGCACAGCATCTCCGGCTGCCTGGATTCCACATGTTAGTGTTTGTGGTCGATTGGTTCTTATTGAATATGTATTATGTTTCCTTTATACCGAGTCACCGTATGTATCCTGGGTATTCTTTAATTACACTGAGCACAGGGCCGTCTACTATCCCAGAATGCTGTGCACATAGCGCTATATGCTGTGAGATTAGCCGTATCACAGAATGCTGTGCACATAGCGCTATATGCTGTGACATTAGCCGTATCCCAGAATGCTGTGCACATAGCACTATATGCTGTGACATTAGCCGTATCCCAGAATGCTGTGCACATAGTGCTATATGCTGTGAGATTAGTCGTATCCCAGAATGCTGTGCACATAGCGCTATATGCTGTGAGATTAGCCGTATCACAGAATGCTGTGCACATAGCGCTATATGCTGTGACATTAGCCGTATCCCAGAATGCTGTGCACATAGCACTATATGCTGTGACATTAGCCGTATCCCAGAATGCTGTGCACATAGCGCTATATGCTGTGAGATTAGTCGTATCCCAGAATGCTGTGCACATAGCGCTATATGCTGTGAGATTAGCCGTATCACAGAATGCTGTGCACATAGCGCTATATGCTGTGACATTAGCCGTATCCCAGAATGCTGTGCACATAGCACTATATGCTGTTACATTAGCCGTATCCCAGAATGCTGTGCACATAGTGCTATATGCTGTGAGATTAGCCGTATCCCAGAATGCTGTGCACATAGCACTATATGCTGTGACATTAGCCGTATCCCAGAATGCTGTGCACATAGCGCTATATGCTGTGAGATTAGCCGTATCCCAGAATGCTGTGCACATAGCGCTATATGCTGTGAGATTAGCCGTATCCCAGAATGCTGTGCACATAGCGCTATATGCTGTGACATTAGCCGTATCCCAGAATGCTGTGCACATAGCGCTCTATGCTGTGAGATTATTCGTATCCCAGAATGCAGTGCACATAGCGCTATATGCTGTGAGATTAGCCGTATCCCAGAATGCTGTGCACATAGCGCTATATGCTGTGAGATTAGCCGTATCCCAGAATGCTGTGCACATAGCGCTATATGCTGTGACATTAGCCGTATCCCAGAATGCTGTGCACATAGCGCTATATGCTGTGACATTAGCCATATCCCAGAATGCTGTGTACATAGCACTATATGCTGTGAGATTAGCCGTATCCCAGAATGCTGTGCACATAGCGCTATATGCTGTGAGATTAGCCGTATCCCAGAATGCTGTGCACATAGCGCTATATGCTGTGAGATTAGCCGTATCCCAGAATGCTGTGCACATAGCACTATATGCTGTGACATTATTCGTATCCCAGAATGCTGTGTACATAGCGCTATATGCTGTGAGATTAGCCGTATCACAGAATGCTGTGTACATAGCGCTATATGCTGTGAGATTAGCCGTATCCCAGAATGCTGTGCACATAGCACTATATGCTGTGACATTAGCCGTATCCCAGAATGCTGTGCACATAGTGCTATATGCTGTGAGATTAGTCGTATCCCAGAATGCTGTGCACATAGCGCTATATGCTGTGAGATTAGCCGTATCACAGAATGCTGTGCACATAGCGCTATATGCTGTGACATTAGCCGTATCCCAGAATGCTGTGCACATAGCACTATATGCTGTGACATTAGCCGTATCCCAGAATGCTGTGCACATAGCGCTATATGCTGTGAGATTAGTCGTATCCCAGAATGCTGTGCACATAGCGCTATATGCTGTGAGATTAGCCGTATCACAGAATGCTGTGCACATAGCGCTATATGCTGTGACATTAGCCGTATCCCAGAATGCTGTGCACATAGCACTATATGCTGTTACATTAGCCGTATCCCAGAATGCTGTGCACATAGTGCTATATGCTGTGAGATTAGCCGTATCCCAGAATGCTGTGCACATAGCACTATATGCTGTGACATTAGCCGTATCCCAGAATGCTGTGCACATAGCGCTATATGCTGTGAGATTAGCCGTATCCCAGAATGCTGTGCACATAGCGCTATATGCTGTGAGATTAGCCGTATCCCAGAATGCTGTGCACATAGCGCTATATGCTGTGACATTAGCCGTATCCCAGAATGCTGTGCACATAGCACTATATGCTGTGAGATTAGCCGTATCCCAGAATGCTGTGCACATAGCGCTCTATGCTGTGAGATTATTCGTATCCCAGAATGCAGTGCACATAGCGCTATATGCTGTGAGATTAGCCGTATCCCAGAATGCTGTGCACATAGCGCTATATGCTGTGAGATTAGCCGTATCCCAGAATGCTGTGCACATAGCGCTATATGCTGTGACATTAGCCGTATCCCAGAATGCTGTGCACATAGCGCTATATGCTGTGACATTAGCCATATCCCAGAATGCTGTGTACATAGCACTATATGCTGTGAGATTAGCCGTATCCCAGAATGCTGTGCACATAGCGCTATATGCTGTGAGATTAGCCGTATCCCAGAATGCTGTGCACATAGCGCTATATGCTGTGAGATTAGCCGTATCCCAGAATGCTGTGCACATAGCACTATATGCTGTGACATTATTCGTATCCCAGAATGCTGTGCACATAGCACTATATGCTGTGACATTAGCCGTATCCCAGAATGCTGTGTACATAGCACTATATGCTGTGAGATTAGCCGTATCCCAGAATGCAGTGCACATAGCGCTATATACTGTGAGATTAGCCGTATCCCAGAATGCTGTGCACATAGCGCTATATGCTGTGAGATTAGCCGTATCCCAGAATGCTGTGCACATAGCGCTATATGCTGTGAGATTAGCCGTATCCCAGAATGCTGTGCACATAGCACTATATGCTGTGAGATTAGCCGTATCCCAGAATGCTGTGCACATAGCGCTATATGCTGTGAGATTAGTCGTATCCCAGAATGCTGTGCACATAGCGCTATATGCTGTGAGATTAGTCGTATCCCAGAATGCTGTGTACATAGCGCTATATGCTGTGAGATTAGTCGTATCCCAGAATGCTGTGCACATAGCGCTATATGCTGTGAGATTAGCCGTATCCCAGAATGCTGTGCACATAGCGCTCTATGCTGTGAGATTAGCCGTATCCCAGAATGCTGTGCACATAGCACTATATGCTGTGACATTAGCCGTATCCCAGAATGCTGTGCACATAGCACTATATGCTGTGACATTAGCCGTATCCCAGAATGCTGTGCACATAGCGCTATATGCTGTGAGATTAGCCGTATCCCAGAATGCAGTGCACATAGCGCTATATACTGTGAGATTAGCCGTATCCCAGAATGCTGTGCACATAGCGCTATATGCTGTGAGATTAGCCGTATCCCAGAATGCTGTGCACATAGCGCTATATGCTGTGAGATTAGCCGTATCCCAGAATGCTGTGCACATAGCACTATATGCTGTGAGATTAGCCGTATCCCAGAATGCTGTGCACATAGCGCTATATGCTGTGAGATTAGTCGTATCCCAGAATGCTGTGCACATAGCGCTATATGCTGTGAGATTAGCCGTATCCCAGAATGCTGTGCACATAGCGCTATATGCTGAGATTAGCCGTATTCCAGAATGCTGTGCACATAGTGCTATATGCTGTGAGATTAGCCGTATCCCAGAATGCTGTGCACATAGCGCTATATGCTGTGACATTAGCCGTATCCCAGAATGCTGTGCACATAGCGCTATATGCTGTGAGATTAGCCGTATCCCAGAATGCTGTGCACATAGCGCTCTATGCTGTGAGATTAGCCGTATCCCAGAATGCTGTGCACATAGCGCTATATGCTGTGAGATTAGTCGTATCCCAGAATGCTGTGCACATAGCGCTATATGCTGTGAGATTAGTCGTATCCCAGAATGCTGTGCACATAGCGCTATATGCTGTGAGATTAGCCGTATCCCAGAATGCTGTGCACATAGCGCTATATGCTGTGAGATTAGCCGTATCCCAGAATGCTGTGCACATAGCGCTATATGCTGTGAGATTAGCCGTATCCCAGAATGCTGTGCACATAGCGCTCTATTCTGTGAGATTAGCCGTATCCCAGAATGCTGTGCACATAGCGCTCTATGCTGTGAGATTAGCCGTATCCCAGAATGCTGTGCACATAGCGCTATATGCTGTGAGATTAGTCGTATCCCAGAATGCTGTGTACATAGCGCTATATGCTGTGAGATTAGCCGTATCCCAGAATGCTGTGCACATAGCGCTATATGCTGTGAGATTAGCCGTATCCCAGAATGCTGTGCACATAGCGCTATATGCTGTGACATTAGCCGTATCACAGAATGCTGTGCACATAGCGCTATATGCTGTGAGATTAGCCGTCTCCCAGAATGCTGTGCACATAGTGCTATATGCTGTGAGATTAGCCGTATCCCAGAATGCTGTGCACATAGCGCTATATGCTGTGAGATTAGCCGTATCCCAGAATGCTGTGCACATAGCGCTATATGCTGTGAGATTAGCCGTATCCCAGAATGCTGTGCACATAGCGCTATATGCTGTGAGATTAGTCGTATCCCAGAATGCTGTGTACATAGCGCTATATGCTGTGAGATTAGCCGTATCCCAGAATGCTGTGCACATAGTGCTATATGCTGTGAGATTAGCCGTATCCCAGAATGCTGTGCACATAGCGCTATATGCTGTGAGATTAGCCGTATCCCAGAATGCTGTGCACATAGCGCTATATGCTGTTAGATTAGCCGTATCCCAGAATGCTGTGCACATAGCGCTATATGCTGTGAGATTAGTCGTATCCCAGAATGCTGTGTACATAGCGCTATATGCTGTGAGATTAGCCGTATCACAGAATGCTGTGCACATAGCGCTATATGCTGTGAGATTAGCCGTATCCCAGAATGCTGTGCACATAGTGCTATATGCTGTGAGATTAGCCGTATCCCAGAATGCTGTGCACATAGCGCTATATGCTGTGAGATTAGCCGTATCCCAGAATGCTGTGCACATAGCGCTATATGCTGTGAGATTAGCCGTATCCCAGAATGCTGTGCACATAGCGCTATATGCTGTGAGATTAGTCGTATCCCAGAATGCTGTGTACATAGCGCTATATGCTGTGAGATTAGCCGTATCACAGAATGCTGTGTACATAGCGCTATATGCTGTGAGATTAGCCGTATCCCAGAATGCTGTGCACATAGCGCTATATGCTGTGACATTAGCCGTATCCCAGAATGCTGTGCACATAGTGCTATATGCTGTGAGATTAGCCGTATCACAGAATGCTGTGCACATAGCGCTATATGCTGTGAGATTAGTCGTATCCCAGAATGCTGTGCACATAGCACTATATGCTGTGAGATTAGTCGTATCCCAGAATGCTGTGTACATAGCGCTATATGCTGTGAGATTAGCCGTATCCCAGAATGCTGTGCACATAGCGCTATATGCTGTGAGATTAGCCGTATCCCAGAATGCTGTGCACATAGCGCTATATGCTGTGAGATTAGCCGTATCCCAGAATGCTGTGCACATAGCGCTATATGCTGTGAGATTAGCCGTATCCCAGAATGCTGTGCACATAGCGCTATATGCTGTGAGATTAGCCGTATCCCAGAATGCTGTGCACATAGCGCTATATGCTGTGAGATTAGCCGTATCCCAGAATGCTGTGCACATAGCGCTATATGCTGTGAGATTAGCCGTATCACAGAATGCTGTGCACATAGCGCTATATGCTGTGAGATTAGTCGTATCCCAGAATGCTGTGTACATAGCGCTATATGCTGTGAGATTAGCCGTATCCCAGAATGCTGTGCACATAGCACTATATGATGTGACATTAGCCGTATCCCAGAATGCTGTGCACATAGCGCTATATGCTGTGAGATTAGCCGTATCCCAGAATGCTGTGCACATAGCACTATATGCTGTGAGATTAGTCGTATCCCAGAATGCTGTGTACATAGCGCTATATGCTGTGAGATTAGCCGTATCCCAGAATGCTGTGCACATAGCGCTATATGCTGTGAGATTAGCCGTATCCCAGAATGCTGTGCACATAGCGCTATATGCTGTGAGATTAGCCGTATCCCAGAATGCTGTGCACATAGCGCTCTATGCTGTGAGATTAGCCGTATCCCAGAATGCTGTGCACATAGTGCTATATGCTGTGAGATTAGCCGTATCCCAGAATGCTGTGCACATAGCGCTATATGCTGTGAGATTAGCTGTATCCCAGAATGCTGTGCACATAGCGCTATATGCTGTGAGATTAGCCGTATCACAGAATGCTGTGCACATAGCGCTATATGCTGTGAGATTAGTCGTATCCCAGAATGCTGTGCACATAGCGCTATATGCTGTGAGATTAGTCGTATCCCAGAATGCTGTGCACATAGCGCTATATGCTGTGAGATTAGCCGTATCCCAGAATGCTGTGCACATAGCGCTATATGCTGTGAGATTAGCCGTATCCCAGAATGCTGTGCACATAGCGCTATATGCTGTGAGATTAGCCGTATCACAGAATGCTGTGCACATAGCGCTCTATGCTGTGAGATTATTCGTATCCCAGAATGCTGTGCACATAGCGCTATATGCTGTGACATTAGCCGTATCCCAGAATGCTGTGCACATAGCGCTATATGCTGTGAGATTAGCCGTATCCCAGAATGCTGTGCACATAGCGCTATATGCTGTGAGATTAGTCGTATCCCAGAATGCTGTGCACATAGCGCTATATGCTGTGAGATTAGCCGTATCCCAGAATGCTGTGCACATAGCGCTATATGCTGTGAGATTAGCCGTATCCCAGAATGCTGTGCACATAGCACTATATGCTGTGACATTAGCCGTATCCCAGAATGCTGTGCACATAGCGCTATATGCTGTGAGATTAGCCGTATCCCAGAATGCTGTGCACATAGCACTATATGCTGTGAGATTAACCGTATCCCAGAATGCTGTGCACATAGCGCTATATGCTGTGAGATTAGCCGTATCCCAGAATGCTGTGCACATAGCGCTATATGCTGTGAGATTAGTCGTATCCCAGAATGCTGTGCACATAGCGCTATATGCTGTGAGATTAGCCGTATCCCAGAATGCTGTGCACATAGCGCTATATGCTGTGAGATTAGTCGTATCCCAGAATGCTGTGTACATAGCGCTATATGCTGTGAGATTAGCCGTATCCCAGAATGCTGTGCACATAGTGCTATATGCTGTTAGATTAGCCGTATCCCAGAATGCTGTGCACATAGCGCTATATGCTGTGAGATTAGTCGTATCCCAGAATGCTGTGTACATAGCGCTATATGCTGTGAGATTAGCCGTATCCCAGAATGCTGTGCACATAGCGCTATATGCTGTGAGATTAGCCGTATCCCAGAATGCTGTGCACATAGCGCTATATGCTGTGAGATTAGCCGTATCCCAGAATGCTGTGCACATAGCGCTCTATGCTGTGAGATTAGCCGTATCCCAGAATGCTGTGCACATAGTGCTATATGCTGTGAGATTAGCCGTATCCCAGAATGCTGTGCACATAGCGCTATATGCTGTGAGATTAGCCGTATCCCAGAATGCTGTGCACATAGCGCTATATGCTGTGAGATTAGCTGTATCCCAGAATGCTGTGCACATAGCGCTATATGCTGTGAGATTAGCCGTATCACAGAATGCTGTGCACATAGCGCTATATGCTGTGAGATTAGTCGTATCCCAGAATGCTGTGCACATAGCGCTATATGCTGTGAGATTAGTCGTATCCCAGAATGCTGTGCACATAGCGCTATATGCTGTGAGATTAGCCGTATCCCAGAATGCTGTGCACATAGCGCTATATGCTGTGAGATTAGCCGTATCCCAGAATGCTGTGCACATAGCGCTATATGCTGTGAGATTAGCCGTATCCCAGAATGCTGTGCACATAGCGCTATATGCTGTGAGATTAGCCGTATCTCAGAATGCTGTGCACATAGCGCTATATGCTGTGAGATTAGCCGTATCCCAGAATGCTGTGCACATAGCGCTATATGCTGTGAGATTAGCCGTATCTCAGAATGCTGTGCACATAGCGCTATATGCTGTGAGATTAGCCGTATCCCAGAATGCTGTGCACATAGCACTATATGCTGTGAGATTAGCCGTATCCCAGAATGCTGTGCACATAGTGCTATATGTCCATTAGCATGCATGCACATCCTATGAATAAACTTGTTATTCACAATCACTAGCAATATGTTTTCACACCAGTCGTGAAGACGCTAACTGCATTCTGAAATACAACGTTCCATGTTTATTTTTATAGTATTGTATTTTGAACAATATTAGGTTCCTGGTTGTCCTTCCATTAATATTGAGGGAATAACTGCTCACAGTAATCCATTCTTGATGTAAAGTGTAGATCTTCGTTTAGGCAGATGTCACTAGCTCACATTAAAACCTCCACCATCACGGCTCGTTCACTGCAAATCCCATTGTTCTTTTCAGTGGGTTCCTGTATGGAAGGAAATGAGCTCGACATCTGGACTCAGACCAGTATCTGCTCATTAAGATCCTCTTCAGAAACCAGAGTCATTTGGCTGAAGGCATTTAGTAGAGCTAAGTGCTTTAACTGCAATGACTTGAGTGCTTAGTAAGGGGGGTAGAAAATAGCCAGCTTTTATCTCCAAATTGCTGAAGTTCCCACTCAGATATGTTCTGTATTTGTCACCAAACTGAGGGATACTGACCGTATAACCTGGCCTGCTGGCAATCATAGGACTATGTTAGTCTTAGCAGTTTTAGGTCCTATTTAATCTGTCAGCAGTTCCTGTATTTTGTTAATATGGAAACCCTATATTTTGCTTTGCAGTGGACCTGGAGGACAGGATTGACTTTGAATTGAGAGAAGGCCTCGTGGAGAGTAGATACTGGTCAGCAATGACGTCGCACACTGCCTACTGGTCCTCCATGGACGTAGCCCTCTTTCTTCTGACTTTTTTGTACAGAGAAAGCCAGGAAGAAGATGAAGAAAGCCCAGACACGGAGGCCCCTCATTGATGTGTGACCCTGTGGGTGAAGGCTTGGTGTCTGCTCCTGTCTGTGACACGCTGACATTTCAGGGTTTCGGTTTAAGTGCATGTTTGGATGTTTTTGTCCATAAAGGGCGGCACTTTTTTTTTGTTTTTGTTTTTTTTAACGTTACATAAAATTTTAGTTTTATTTACAGGTTTAATTTTATTTCTCAGTAAAATTTCCTTCAGTTCCATAGACATTACAAGGGAACTACTTGTGGGCAAAGTGAGTGCGCCTGGATGTATGTCTGTGCGTGTTTCCCAATCCCATAATGTCTGCTTAGGTTACGGTCACCCAATTCTGCAGTAACATGGACTGTTACTTTCCAATGCTCATTCAGAAAAAACTGGAGACATACAAATGTGAAAGAATAACCTTCTATCAGACCGTGACATTTTACATATATAATATAGAATATCTATCATATAGTATAGAACAATACAATGCCACTGTAATTGGATATAGAAGGAATATTGCACACTGGGGGTTTAATATAGACACACCAGGAAACGCTGTTAGTGAGGTCATATAGTAGGACTCCAGCAGGTAACGGAATTCTTCATTTCGATGGATTGCTTGTTTCAGTCTTGGCGTTTGGCGGAGTCTTTAATGACGAGTAGGAAGTCGCGTTTCTTTTGCGATTTTTGTGCATGATTGGAGAAATCATGTAAATGCACAAAAATTCGATATCTAATGGCATCGTCAGCAGTTTATTAGATTAAGAGAATTCTGAAACGATGCAGTGGTAGATTATTTGGTGGTGAAGCTGGTGACTCGGGGTGTAAATGCTTTCATTCGGAGATTAAGCACAGTAAAAACACTTTAAGGCAGGTGCGCTCCTTTCATAAACTAGCAAACAGTTTTCCGATGTTACTGATAGAATTGATCAATTAATCACACTGCCAGATTGTTGCTAAATGTATAGGCAAAACGTTAACAGGATGTATGCATCTCACAGGCGAAGAAGCCCGAGTTCTGCACATATACAGTTTGCTCTATACATTGAGCTCGGTCTATAGATCTTTCCCCAACCATTCCTCTCCTACTTCCACATGGGTATATTTCACTATTTACAGACCTAACACCACGGGGAAACGAAAGTAAAAACACTGCATCCTAAGCAGCATTAACGAATGCCTGGATCCATTTCTGTGTCTGATTAATATATGAAATATTTATAGCTTAATGTTACCTCTCATAGATCCATTCAATTTTCATTGGAAGAAGATGACTTACTTTGTACATATTTCTGTTGGCCTAAAAACCACTTTAATTTTCTACATTTTTCTGAGTTTATTTCCCAAAAAATACTTATCTTTGTATTAAAATGACACTAGCACTTTCTCCGTACTATTTTCATTACGAAAAATGAATTCTTTGTGGTTTCACATTAAAAGCGTTAAGATAATTTAAAGATTACAAAGCTGCAGGTTTTTGGAGGATGTTGAGACTGATAGTTTAAAATATTACACATGTTATTAATTATAAACATGTTTATCAAACGGGTTAAAAATACAGACTACTCGCCAGTATGAGAGGTCGGTCTGGGAGAATAAAGGATAATCACCAGGATTGAGAGCGATGTTTAGGTGATAGTCCGGTTAGGTTAAATATTATAGGGAAAATCCAATCTGGTTCGGCAACAGTAAATCAGTCCATAGGAATATCCAAGAGAAGGGCCACATCCAATCCTGTTTGGCAACAGTAAATCAGTCCATAGGAATATCCAAGAGAAGGGCCACATCCAATCCTGTTTGGCAACAGTAAATCAGTCCATAGGAATATCCAAGAGAAGGGCCACATCCAATCCTGTTTGGCAACAGTAAATCAGTCCATAGGAATATCCAAGAGAAGGGCCACATCCAATCCTGTTTGGCAACAGTAAATCAGTCCATAGGAATATCCAAGAGAAGGGCCACATCCAATCCTGTTTGGCAAAAGTAAATCAGTCCATAGGAATATCCAAGAGAAGGGCCACATCCAATCCTGTTTGGCAACAGTAAATCAGTCCATAGGAATATGAAAGAGAAGGGCAATATCCAATCCGGTTCGGCAACACTTAGTAAGCAAAGTAAGGAGAGTCCAAGAGAAGTGTCAGTCCAATCCGGGTCAGTAGTGAGCAAATCATTTTAACTGGGAATGAACTTTGAGGTGAATTGGAAGAGTCACTGGGAGTTGGTAGAAAGGTACGTGTTGCAGAGTAAATAGGTGTCCAGTGCACACGGGTAGAGACACATTAATTGTGCACTGAGACCTTGAAGTTGAAGGTGTTAACCCCTTAAGGACACACGACATGTGTGACATGTCA
The DNA here is from genome assembly GCF_036172605.1 of Pelobates fuscus. Taxonomy (NCBI): domain Eukaryota; kingdom Metazoa; phylum Chordata; class Amphibia; order Anura; family Pelobatidae; genus Pelobates; species Pelobates fuscus. Next base: position 1,609,344 of record NC_086329.1, read on the forward strand.
TGATTCCCTTTTATTCCAGAAGTTTGGTCCTTTAGGGGTTAAATAGGTGGATCCATGAACTTCAATTAGACTCTTAAAGTTATAAACTGGAAAGTGATGTGAACCATTTAAAGGAACCCTTGCACACCCCACCCCAAGGAGCTGCCTCTGGGAGCTACGAGGTTTAAGGGGATAATTGGAGTGAAAAGCATCCAAAAACTCAGGGGCATGTATGTTAAAATGAGTCCTCATACCCTTTCCATTTAGCAACATATTCAAGTCTACGATAATGGATTTTAGATTACAATATCTTCTCATCATTCACAATAGGTTGGGGAGGAGGAATGGTAGGTGAAGTGTCATCAGAAAGAAAGGCTTTAACCCCTTAAGGACACATGACATGTGTGACATGTCATGATTCCCTTTTATTCCAGAAGTTTGGTCATTAAGGGGTTAAAGGGGATGAATGGAATCCATTATTAATTCTTCGATTTTGAGAAAGCTGAAATTTGAATGAAACTTAATTGATTTGGTCAAGAATTACAAAAGGACCCAAAAATGTGGGAGTTTTTTAGATAGAGTTTGAAGTTTGAGAAATTTTGTAGAAAAAAGGACCTTATCACCAATTTGAAAAGAAGAATTCTCTTTTCTTTTAAGGTCAGCAAAGTTTGTATACCTTTCTTTTGAGAGTGAAAGATTTTATTTTAATTTGATATGAGTTTCTTTGATGTTAGACAAGTAATTGGTTAAAGGGACACTATAGTCACCTGAACAACTTTAGCTTAATGAAGCAGTTTTGGTGTATAGAACCTGCCCCTGCAGCCTCACTGCTCAATCCTCTGCCATTTAGGAGTTAAATCCCTTTGTTTATGAACCCTAGTCACACCTCTCTGCATGTGACTTGCACAGCCTTCCATAAACACTTCCTGTAAAGAGAGCCCTATTTAGACTTTCTTTATTGCAAGTTCTGTTTAATTAAGATTTTCTTATCCCCTGCAATGTTAATAGATTGCTATACCCTGCAAGAGCCTCCTGTATGTGATTAAAGTTCAATTTAGAGATTGAGATACAATTATTTAAGGTATATTACATCTGTTTGAAAGTGAAACCAGTTTTTTTCCCCATGCAGGCTCTGTCAATCATAGCCAGGGGAGGTGTGGCTAGGGCTGCATAAACAGAAACAACGTGATTTAACTCCTAAATGACAGTGAATTGAGCAGTGAAATTGCAGGGGAATGATCTATACACTAAAACTGCTTTATTTAGCTAAAGTCATTTAGGTGACTATAGTGTTCCTTTAAATCAGGAATTTTATCAAGATTACATTTTAGAGGTAAAAATGTAGGGTTCTAGCCATAATTGGAATAGAAAGGAGAGAATTTTGTAGACGTTTGAATGTTATTATTGTAAGAGAACTCGGCGACATGTAATCGGGATAATCCAATTATCCTGTTGATGAGTGGTGTAAATACGGAGATATTGTTCCAAAATACAGTTTAATCTCTCACTTTGCCCATTTGTTTGGGGATGAAAAGCAGTGGATAATTTATGTTCTATTTGTAGATTTTTTATTTTTTTGTAAATTCTCTCCATAAGACAGAAGTAAAATGAACTCCCCTATCTGTAATAATCTCATCATGAATTACGTAAAGACGGACATTTTCCTTTATGAAGATTTTAGCAAGTGAAGATGCACGGGGAACAGAAGGAAGGGGAATGAAATGGACCATCTTTGTGAGGTGGTCTACAATAGTAAGATAACAAGTATTACCATTTGACAAAGGGAGGTCAACAATAAAATCCATACTTATGGGAGACCATGGACTAATAGGAGTTGGGAGAGGTTGTAATAGGCCAAAGGGAGGAGTGGAAGGCTTTTCTCTTCCTTTGACACTCTTCATGAGTTTTTACATAATTTTCTATGTTTTTATTGGATTTGGGCCACCAGAAGTATTGTTTACACAATTTAATAGTTTTATTGATACCTGGATGACCAGAAAGAGGTTTGCCATGAATATGAGACATTATTTTATTTCTTAAGGAGAGAGGTACGTAAGAAAGATTACCTTTGTACCATAACCCATTTTTCTTGGTTAATTGAAAATCAGGGGAAGGATCGTTGGGAGAATAGGAAGTGGCAATTTCCTGAGATAAAGAGGTCATTAAACCAGTTATGGTATCAGAATTGGGAAATGGAGTAACTTCATGTACTCCAGAGAAAGCATCAGCTTTCTGGACGGTAAGTGATATGAAAATCAAACCACTCAAAAAATAGAGCCCACCAGGCTAATTTAGGGTTTAACCTTTTTTGCAGAACGAAGATATTCAAGGTTCCTAAGGTCTGTGAAAATAACAAAAGGAACAGAAGAACCCTCGAGTAAATGTCTCCATTCTTCAGGAGATATTTTTATGGACAATAATAATTTTTCTCCAACACTATAATTTCTTTCTGTGGGAGATAAGATATAGGATGTAAAGTAGAAGAATTCTCTCTTTGAGAGAGTACGGCTCCAATTGCAATATCTCAAGCATCTAATTCATGTGTATATTGGAGAGTAGGATTGGGTTGTCTAAGAATAGGGGCAAATATGAAACAGTTTTTTTTTGTTTTTTTTCCATTTTTTATTTTTGCAGTGCATATGAGAATAACATACAGGCACGTGGTACCCCAAAGGCATTCCACTTGCGTAGTTCAAAACATAGATAACAATGGGGTATAAAGGAACATTGCACAATTTTATATTTTTTAAAGACAAGAGGATCAAGTTTGGAGCATGCTAGTTAGGTAAGTATAGAAGTCGCGGGTGTATATATTGTGAACACGTTAATCTAACTGGTCAGACTCAGAACAGCTAGCTATGCCATAAAACGATATAAAACAGTGAGGAGGCAGCGTCAGCACCGCTTAAGATGTAAAATACATGAATGATGGTCGCTCATTACAGGCTTAAGTTGTATTACAGGCTTTAAACATACATTTCTAGTAGCGTAACAGATAAGTTTAGCAAGTTAGATAAGCATTTATGATTATTCTAGTGCAACATTCAGGGTAATTGTTTCAGACTAATACTTGCTTTCCTGCCACAGTCAGTAACACAGGTTCAATATAAGTTTGCTCATGAAGAGACATGGGTGGTTACAAGCTGGAGACCAATTGTATGGGGAATAGCCCCTTGTAAATGCTAGGGTCTGACTCGGGACGCACAGGAGCGTCTACTAGGGCCTAGAGAACAGTCCTGACTTCTGCAAGGTAAATTAGAGGGGTATACAATGTCCGCCCGGGTATTAGGCATTACTCAGCTGTGGTTGTAGATTTCTCTCCCGCCGGCGGTTCGTGAAGGGTGGTCTGTCTCGTGTGCTGGCCCAGTGTTCAGGTCTGTGCTTCATCCAATGCCCGTGATAGGATGCGTGGTGGTCGGAGCGTGGGCGATCGTGTTGATGACCTGAGCGCGGCGGGAAACCTCCCCAGCTCCAGGCTGCAAATAGGGCCAATACCTCGCATCCACAGACTCGGTGACCCCTCGGGGCCGGGTCTTTCCCGTTATGGGCGCTATGAAGGGTCCTCGTGGTTCTCCGCCGGCGGCGGCGGGTGACCCTCCTGCGTTGTGGACGGTATAGAGGAGGGATTCTCCTGGTGGGCCCCCGCCTGGATGAGCATGCCGTCTGTGAGTGTAGGCCGGCGTCGCCCAGGGTCTGCCTCTGCCGCCTCTTGGCCCCTACCCGTTTCACCTCCTCATGCTGAGCGAGGGTTTGGTGGGTTCTCCGCCACTCCAGCCTCTCCCAGAAGCGCTGGAACAGTGCGTCTAGTCGTTCATGCAGGGGCTGAGATGGTGTTAGCTCAGTTGTGAGGACTGTGTCCGCAATTTTGTGTGCGGTTACCCGTTGGATTGGCACGAGCCTCTGGTTCTCGCCAGTGTTCGTCGTCTTCGTGGTCGTGGATTGCAAGCTTGTGCGGACCGGGATAACCCCCACTGGTCCCGAGGGGGGGGGGGAAGGCCCGATGCTGCGGGTGCTTCATATTTTGGTGGGCCGGGAGAGCGGCCGTCTCTCTCCGGCCCAGCATGATGTAGGCCTCAGGCCACCGTTCTGGCTTCGCCGTGGGCATCAAGTCGTATTTGGTCTCCCCCGGTACCCCTGCCGTCAGGTTACAAAGCAGGGTGAGTTGGGGTACCGAATTGTTAGGTTTGCTGCTGATTTTCGCCAAAAAACGGAATCAGGCTCAGGAGCTCACTGAAAGCGTGGCTGTGCTGCTCCCCAGTCAGGCCCCGCCCCTGAAACAGTTTTTTAATGATTCAAAAGAATCCTGTTCCTTTTCACCCCAATAAAATGTTTGATCTTGTTTAGTAAGGTTTGTTAGAGGAGAAACGATGTGAGAAATTATTTGTAAAAATTTTCTATAGAAATTAGAAAATCCAATAAAACGTTGAATCTCTTTTTTGTATTTAGGTTGGGGCCAATTTGTGATAGCTTCAAATTTTTGGGGATCCATACAAATAGAAGAACCAGCGATTATGAAGCCCAAAAAAGGAATTTCACTTTTTTCAAAAAGACAAATTTTTCTGGTTTGGCAAACAACTTATGAACTCTAATGCGTTGGAGTACCTTTTTTACTTATTTCATATGTACCTCTTTATCTTGTGAAAATATAAGGATGTCATCTAAATAAACAACCATAAACTCATCTAAGGAATCCCTGAAAATATCATATATGAAATTTTGGAAGGAGGCAGGTGCATTACAAAGGCCAAATGTCATCACTAAGTACTCAAAATATAATACCTCGTTCTAAATGCCGTTTTCCATTCATCTCCGGCTCTTATATGGAGAAGGTTATAGGCTCCCTGGAGGTCTATGGAGGTCTAGTTTAGTAAATATTTTAGCATTTTTTATTCTCTCCAAAATTTCAGGGATTAATGGGAGTGGGTAACGTTGTTTTATGGTTATTTTATATAATTGTCGGTAATCAATTATTGGTCTGATGGTTCCATCTTTATTGATAACAAAAAAAATACCACCTACTGCAGGAGATATAGAATGACGTATGAATCCTTTTGCTAAGTTAGTATCAAGGTAGTCACGGGGGGGTTTAAGTTCCGGTTCTGATAGAGGATATATATGACTTAAAGACATTTTTGATCCTTTTAATAAATCAATAGGCCAAGCATATGGTCTTGAGGGAGGGGGGAGGGATTTTAAGGGTGGTAGATCCTACGATACATTGTTTTTTACAATTAGAATTACAAAATTGTGAATTAAAGACAATAGAATTATTAGACCAGTCGGTGGAGGGATTATGTTTAATAAGTCAAGGAAGGCCCAGAACTATGTCAAAAATTGAAGAAGAAATTATATCAAAGGAGATTTCCTCAGAATGAATATCATTGATGGTTGAGGAAAGTGTGGTAGTTTGATATGCAATTGCACCATATGAATAGACGGAACCATCAAAAAGAATCATTTGAGAGGAAGGTGTTTTCTTAGAAAAAGGAATACTTAATTTATATACTATTTTTTTGTTAATAAAACACCCATTGGTTCCTGAGTCAATTACAGCTGAAAGGTTGTTTATTTTTCCATTAACAAGAATTGAAAAATGATTCTTTGAAATATAAGTATTGGAGGAAACAAGCATGCTGGTCTTACCAATCTTGTTCCGTTTAATGAGGGGACAATCAGGGAGTTGATGAGAGGAGGCACAATATGTACTTAAATTAAGTGTCTTACTCTTCATTTTTCTTCGACTGTTAATGGTTTCCTGTAAGAACCAAGCTCCTCAGGTTTAGGGTTAATTGGAGATGAAGAATTGTTTGAAGACTAAGGCAGTCTGGTATATAGAGACGTTTGGGAAGTTTCCTTACATCTCTCTACGATCGAATTGGATCGTTAAATCAATTAATTATTTGAGGGAGGAGGGAATACCAATTCAAGCTAATTCATCTTTTAGAGGTTCTGATAAACCAATCCAATATTGGTAATTAAGGGCAGATCCGTTTGTCAGCTGAAAGTCTTCTAAATGGAGAAACATCCCCCAATATTGCCTCTGCCTCGTTTTTAGGAATGTAATTGAGTTTCTGCTGTGTCTTATTTTCATCTTCATATAATTTATTCATTTCAATGAGGAATTGATCTAAAGGTAATAAACAAGGATCATTCGATTCAATTAATTGATAAGACCCTTTGGCAGGGTCCCCTCGCAATAAGGAAATGATTGTTTTAACTTTTACATCATCATCATTAAAGTAAGTTCTTGGTTGGAGAGGAAACATAAGTTTACATTCGTGAATAGAGCCTCTCTGAGGTTCTATCTCCGTAAAGTTTTGTAGGGGGGTAAATCCTTGGCTCAGGGGTGTGCGCAGTAGCTTGTTATTTTAACGTATCAACTTGTAATTGAATATCGTTAACTTTTAAATAGACTTCTTGGATAGATTGTGTGAGTAAGTCAATTCTGGTTTGTATGGCTTGAAAAGCCTGTATAGAGGCAGTAGTCTCCATTTAAAATGGATTGACACTTTTTTGGGCACAATTAATCTGTAATATTTTAAACAATATATTTGTCAAACAGGTTAAAAATACAGACTACTCACCAGTATGAGAGGTCGGTCTGGGAGAATAAAGGATAATCACCAGGATTGAGAGCGATCTTTAGGTGATAATCCGGTTAGTTTGAATATTCTAGGGAAAATCCCAGAAGGTTTGTTACAGTCCAACCTGGTTTGGCAACAGCAAATCAGTCCATAGGAATATCCAAGAGAAGGGCCACATCCAATCCTGTTTGGCAACAGCAAATCAGTCCATAGGAATATCCAAGAGAAGGGCCACAACCAATCCTGTTTGGCAACAGTAAATCAGCCCATAGGAATATGCAAGAGAAGGGCCACAACCAATCCTGTTTGGCAACAGTAAATCAGTCCATAGGAATATGCAAGAGAAGGGCCACATCCAATCCTGTTTGGCAACAGTAAATCAGCCCATAGGAATATCCAAGAGAAGGGCCACATCCAATCCTGTTTGGCAACAGTAAATCAGTCCATAGGAATATCCAAGAGAAGGGCAATATCCAATCCGGTTCGGCAACAATTAATAAGCAAAGTAAGGAGAGTCCAAGAGAAGTGTCAGTCCAATCCGGGTCGGTAATAAGCAAATCATTTTAACTGGGAATGAACTTTGAAGGAATTGGAAGAGTCACTGGGAGTTGGTAGAAAGGTACGTGTTGCAGAGTAAATAGGTGTCCACTGCACACGGGTAGAGACACATTAATTGTGCACTGAGACCTTGAAGGTTGAAATCGGTGAATATATGAACTTCAATTAGACTCTTCAAGTGATAGCTTGGAAAGTGAAGTGAACCATTTAAAGGAACCGTTACAATATGCTAACATACATTCTCACTAATAAGCTGTGATCATGGATTCCGATTTCCTTAAAGGGGTGAGGATGATGACATATCAGGTCTGTCACCTTCCCATAATCCTTCACCTTAACTGAATGTTAATAATCTGTTTTATGATCCAGCTTGTTAGTTTTACTGCATGGAAGCTGTTCGGAGAAGGAAGGAGGGTGTTTGGTTCTGGCGGCTGTGGGAGAAGGAAGGAGGGTGTTCGGTTGTGGCGGCTGTGGGAGAAGGAGGGTGTTCGGTTCTGGCGGCTGTGGGAGAAGGAAGGAGGGTGTTCGGTTGTGGCGGCTGTGGGAGAAGAAAGGAGGGTGTTCGGTTCTTGTGGCCGTGGGAGAAGGAAGGCGGGTGTTCGGTTGTGGCGGCTGTGGGAGAAGGAAGGAGGGTGTTCGGTTGTGGCGGCTGTGGGAGAAGGAAGGAGGGTGTTCGGTTCTGGCGGCTGTGGGAGAAGGAAGGAGGGTGTTCGGTTCTGGTGGCTGTGGGAGAAGGAAGGAGGGTGTTCGGTTCTGGTGGCTGTGGGAGAAGGAAGGCGGGTGTTCGGTTGTGGCGGCTGTGGGAGAAGGAAGGAGGGTGTTCGGTTGTGGCGGCTGTGGGAGAAGGAAGGAGAGTGTTCGGTTCTGGTGGCTGTGGGAGAAGGAAGGAGGGTGTTCGGTTCTGGTGGCTGTGGGAGAAGGAAGGAGGGTGTTCGGTTCTGGTGGCTGTGGGAGAAGGAAGGAGGGTGTTCGGTTCTGGCGGCTGTGGGAAAAGGAAGGAGAGTGTTCGGTTCTGGCGGCTGTGGGAGAAGGAAGTGTTCGGTTCTGGTGTATTTCAAAGTTCTGTACAACAGATAAACAATTCTGACATACGAAAACAGTAGTTGATGAGGCACACGATGAATAAAAAGAATTATAAAATATAAATATTTTGAATAGGGGAAATTATTATTATTTTTTTTTTTTTTAAGGAAAAGTAAAACATTTTATTAACCTACCTGTAGGTAAAATTGCTGCAATAAATGAAGATTTGAGCATGGGACACCCCGTAATTCTCATGTGGATCAGTTGAGTGTTCTGAACACTGACAGCAATACTTTGTCATTATTTTGATCCGGTCTGAAATTGTCTGTAAAGTGACGGATCTCTTCATCGCGCTTTACCCCGGGTTTTGCAGAAATTCTCATTTCAGAAGATATCCAAAGTTAAAGGGGCAGAAAAAGAAAGAAATGAAGCAGAACTAATTTCTTTTGGAAATATTAATAAAAAATATTGTGTTGACAGGAAAATGATGTGGGCGCAGCAGATGAATAAAACAGATTTAATACATTTTGTCACAAATTCACTGAAATGTACATCTAAAAGTGTCGGCGGCACTTTGATAAATCTGCTTAGATTTCACGTGAAGAATTTGGGGCGGTTCCCGTTTAAATACTACAATGGAAAGGGATTTGGACTGTTTGCACTAAATACTGCGTGCTCTCAGTATTTCCAATATTTGAGAACGCGAAGCATGCGTCTTCTCATGACATGTCCCTCACAGATATAAACCAGCTGCGTAAACCCTTGGTATGTGTGCGTACGCTGGGCCTGGAGTGTAATCCGCTCATATTAAAATATTTTACAGTAAAAGGACTAACGGCCAGGCATAAACGCCTAGTGATTGTAAAACCAGTGAAGGATCCCTACTGCTAGACAGCCAAGGTCAGTGGTGTTCGTGTAATGGTTTAACGGTCTGTGTTAATCACTAAATTGTCTTGGAATTCTAAGAGAACTTCACGATTTATGCCAAAATATCTAAATAGGAAGCCTACAGCAAGTCGGCAAAAAATAAACCGTTTTTATGAAATGTCTGTTCAAACAACGTGCAGTGGGACCCGATGTTTTAAAATGTGCACAGGGAGCAGCCAATCAGCTAGAGGAGTGCAGGTGCATGTTGGGTAATCGGCTTTACTGGAAAACTCATCCCCGGAAGGAGAAACTTGAAAATGTCACCTTTTTCCTTACTCTCCCTGCAGTGCATGATGTGAAAAGCGTAAAGGGACACTTCACACATCTAAAGCAGTTTATCTGGCCGGGGTGCTTTGTGGGAAGAGCGTGTCCTCTTTTTTTTTTTCATTTTACAAAAGGTGCAGGTTTCCATAGAAATTGTCTAATTTATAAATGAGCCTTGTTACACCCCGCCGGCTGTCAATCAGACAGCCGGTCCTGTTACTTCCTGGTTTGGTTAGCTCAGTGGAGATAAGCTCAAGGGGCAGCAATGCCCAGAGCATCTGCCTTGCAAAGACTTCTCATTGAGCTGCATTGAGAAGTCTGTGATTGGATAGCCACAGAAAGTCTGGGCGGGGTTAGAAGGGGAGGGCTTGTAAAGGCTGCAGACAAGAGAACTGCAGTTATTGCAAGCTGTTTTTAGATATAACCCCAATGGAAAAAAGGAGCCACTGATTAATATACTGCATTAAAATCCACATGATTCACACTCTCAACTTTTCCTTTAAATTGAGGAGTTTTATATTATTATTATTTATATAGCGCCAGCGTATTCCGCAGTGCTCTACCATATCATAAAGGGGGAATTGAACAATTACACCTTGCTGCAGGAACAATGGGTCGAAAGAGCTTGCAATCTAATGGTATAATAGTGATAGATTGTTAGAGGTAACACTAATGGCGGGTATGTTGTGGGGAATATAACGTGATTTCTCTTGAACTACACACAGGATTATGATAATTGGATATTGTTTTACTGCCAAGCCTATCGAGTATAAAGAAGTTTTTATTGACTATTGTATTATTTAACTGTTTGGGGCACAGCTGCTGTTACTGTTAATCCAGCCAGGGATATTGATTAGAAACTGCCCGCACAGTGCTAGGTACACTGTCATTCTTTGGAGAAAGCCATGTTTATTGAATCCTGGTTTTAGGGGAAGAAGGGTTCTTTGGGGGTGCTGAGAGGGCGTGCTTGCCCCCACAGTCTCATTATCAGCTGCTATTGGGTATTGTAAGCAAATGGCCGTGCATCTAATAATCTTATCCCAGCCAGAAAAATATCTCAACATAAAGTGTCCAGCCCCGGCCCTCCAGCACTTGCTGCAATTTAGGAAGAGGGCCAAGACGAGACACTGTGACTTTAAACTGAATGAGTTCTGTAATGTAAAATCACATTGTGGCTACTGGCTGCCTCACTTACCAAAATGTGAGGCATTCAGAGTTAGGGAGGGGACTTTCAATGAGGTTTGTAGCAGTGTTTCCCAAATCAAAGATTTCCTGTCTAGAATTTAGTGATTAGCCAACTCTGATCATCTTGGGATGTTCGAGGGACTTGCTAAGCTACTCGTGGAAGGTAAGAATATCTGATATGGTCGTGAGGTTTAAAGAGATAATATAACATAGTCAGAGAGTTCTGCCTGTAAAACACAGAGAGGAGCTGTATGTCAAATATCCTCTTCTGTTTGTACGTTGGAACAAATGAGCCTTTCGAATGCAGTCATCTCCAAATAAGGTCCCAGAGCCCTGTGCTGGGGTTTTCATGAAATCACACCTATCGTGGAGACTGCCGTACTTTATATAGTATATTCAGACAGTCGTGCCACATCGCCTGATACTCTCAGAGCAGCAGATCACTCGCAGAGGAATCCCTCACAAGAAAATAATAAAACGGTGTCACTTCTACAGTTATTCCATAAACTCCAAACTAGTCAAATGGAAAATCTTCAGTATTGTCGAAGCTGTGCCCTAATCCTAAATACCCCACCAAGGGCAGGCATTGCATAACACACCACTATAAAAAACAGTGAGACCCCAGGACCCTCTAAAAAACCAGCAGATGCTACAATGTATACTTTTTGGATAAATTCAGATAATCATTTTATTATTATTCAATGTGACTGCCCTCTAACCAGGAGACTTAGCTCCAATTACAAGGTAAATAAGCGTATAATCTGCATTCCGATATTAAAAATGAATCCAGTCGTTACATAAAAGATATTGTGGTTAAAAGATTTTGGCGCCAATTTGTTTAATATTGTGTTTCAGAGTTTGCACAATGTGTCATCCACCTATCACTCGATAGCGATGGCTACCTGAATGAGTGGATGGGCTACCTGAGAGGGAATGGATGGCTACCTGAGAGCGAGTGGATGGACTACCCGAGAGGAAATGGATGGACTACCCGATAGCGAGTGGATGGACTACCCAAGAGGGAATGGATGGACTACCAGAGAGCGAGTGGATGGACTACCCGAGAGTGAGTGGATGGACTACCAGAGAGCGAGTGGATGCTACCTGAGAGCAAGTGGATGGACTGCCTGAGAGCGAGTGGATGGACTACCTGAGAGAAAGTGGATGGACTGCCTGAGAGCAAGTGGATGCTACCTGAGAGCGAGTGTATGGAGTGCCTGAGAGCGAGTGTATGGACTGCCTGAGAGCGAGTGTATGGACTGCCTGAGAGCGAGTGGATGGACTGCCTGAGAGCGAGTGGATGGACTATAAGGTTATGGTGTAAGGAGGCCCCCTGTCTCCCCGCACACAGTGTATTATAACTGCAGCTATAAGGTTATGGTGTTGACGGAGGTCTCCTGTCTCCCCGCACACAGTGTATTATAACTGCAGCTATAAGGTTATGGTGTTAGGAGGTCCCCTGTCTCCCCGCACACAGTGTATAATAACTGCAGCTATAAGGTTATGTTGTAAGGAGGTCCCCCGTCTCCCCGCACACAGTGTTTTATAACTGCAGCTATAAGGTTATGTTGTAAGGAGGTCCCCCGTCTCCCCGCACACAGTGTTTTATAACTGCAGCTATAAGGTTATGGTGTAAGGAGGTCCCCTGTCTCCCCGCACACAGTGTTTTATAACTGCAGCTATAAGGTTATGGTGTAAGGAGGTCCCCTGTCTCCCCGCACACAGTGTTTTATAACTGCAGCTATAAGGTTATGGTGTAAGGAGGTCCCCTGTCTCCCCGCACACAGTGTTTTATAACTGCAGCTATACGGTTATGGTGTAAGGAGGTCCCCTGTCTCCCCGCACACAGTGTTTTATAACTGCAGCTATAAGGTTATGGTGTAAGGAGGCCCCCTGTCTCCCCGCACACAGTGTTTTATAACTGCAGCTATAAGGTTATGGTGTAAGGAGGTCCCCTGTCTCCCCGCACACAGTGTTTTATAACTGCAGCTATAAGGTTATGGTGTAAGGAGGTCCCCTGTCTCCCCGCACACAGTGTTTTATAACTGCAGCTATAAGGTTATGGTGTAAGGAGGCCCCCTGTCTCCCCGCACACAGTGTATTATAACTGCAGCTATAAGGTTATGGTGTAAGGAGGCCCCCTGTCTCCACGCACACAGTGTATTATAACTGCAGCTATAAGGTTATGGTGTAAGGAGGCCCCCTGTCTCCACGCACACAGTGTATTATAACTGCAGCTATAAGGTTATGGTGTAAGGAGGTCCCCTGTCTCCCCGCACACAGTGTATTATAACTGCAGCTATAAGCAGGGGAGGACTGGCAGCCTTAGGCCTGGGGGGCAAAACCAGTCAAGTGGCCCATTGGCCACCAAATCAGTTCACCATCCATGCCCACCTTTTCCTGGTTTTATAACAGATATTGATGTTATGCTAATCAGTAGCTCTTTGCCATACCCGCTCCTTCACGGCTCTGACTTTCAATGTTGTCAGAGCACAGGCTGAGAATCTCTGAGCCTGTGCTCTGACTCACTAACTGAGCGCCGGAACCACGAGGGAGAGGATATGATCTGACTGCACCTACTGCTGGTGCGCACCAGTGGACCACCAGCGAATCGTTTAAATTAAATATGCTGGTGTACCCAACTTGTGAGCTGTGTTGGCCGCCGGGCGCCTCTGTTGTCATGGCACCCTGCGTGACCGCACAGCTTGCCCACCCCAACGGCTGGCCCTGCTGACACACACTGACGTTACTACTTAGACATCCCTCAATATTAATACAGACATCAGAGTAAACACCAATAAACTGTGGAAACAGAGCTGATCCCCCCAAATTTATAAAGGTTTGCTTAGAGGATTTATTGTAAGATTAAATCATGCCTCCTCCTCTCTCCCCCATGCGCTGCTCTGTAGGCTGGGAGGAAGTGAAGAGTAATCACAGTCTCCCAGCACAACGCCACCTGTGGCTGCATAGGGAACAGCTGTTTAATGTAATGCTTGCAGGACGGCCAGCTGCCGCAGAACCTCTTTGTTTCCGTCTCTGCAAAGGGCTCCAGGCACTGCTTGTTGTGAGTGTGAGCCACTGTAAATTAGGGGCAGAGGGCAGAGGGCACTGCGGTCAAGACGGGTCTGGGCAGGAGGAGAGTGCAGTGCAATCAGTGCACTTCCCTCCTGTGGGTCACCAGTAGACTGGTGCACCTGCCCAGGATCAGAGCCGGTGCAAGGTTTTTTGCCGCCCTAGACAAAATATAAATGTGCCGCCCCCCCCCATGTGACATCACAATGCCCCCCCCATATGATCTGCCATATGAACTAACGCCAGTGCTGCACACAGTGTGTGTTTACATTAAAAAGCCTGCAGGGACCAGCTATAGACACCAGAACCACTTCATTAAGCTATAGTGTCCCTTTAATGTGAGGTAAATTATAGATTAGTGTCACTAATAATATACTAGATTGCCTACTTACAATTAGATGAGGATGATGATGGGCTGCAGTTTGGCTCCACTGGTCCGGTGTAGAACAGAACCTCTGGAGGCTGTTTGCAACTGTGGTCACAAAATTCAACGTTCTGGTAGAATTGGAAGCAGCTCCATTTTTTGGGGGCCTCTTACACAGCTCAAGGTCTGGGCCCCAGGGCCTGACGGTGAGTATGCCCATAAGGCCCACTCATAAGTCCACTTATATGTTCCACCCACCCATGAGCTCGCTCACAGGGAGTGGAGTGTGTAGGGGATGTGTTATGTGTTATCTAATATGTGTGCTTATGCTATGTAGTGTATAGGGATACCAGTTTGTGCAGGTGATGCAGTGTGTTTGTGTGTGTATTTGTGTATAAGGGATGTATTATGTCTTTCTGGCTGTGTGTGAGGGATGCATTGTGTGAATCTGTGTTTGTATGCATAAGGGATGCAAGGTGTGTGTCTGTATGTGTGTGCATTGAGTGTAAGAGATTTTCTGTGTGTATGTAAGAAAACAGTGTGTGTGTTTGCATGTGTGTGTAAGGGTTTGCATTGTATGTTTCTGTGTATGTGTGCAAATGATACATTGTCTCTGTGTGTAAGGGAAGCATGTTCTGTTTCTGTGTATGTATAGGGATGCATTGTGTGTTTCTGTGTATGTATAGGGATGCATTGTGTGTGTGTGTGTGTGTGTGTGCGCGTAGTGTTAAAGAGCTCCCTGTCTTGCCCCCTGTCCTATAGAGCTGTCCCTTCTGTCCCTTAGAGGTCTCTCCTCTCCCCCACCCTCCCCTAGCGGTCTCTTCTCACACTCACCCACCCTCCCTGTGCTCTTCTCATCCCCCCTCCACCCTCCCTGTGTTCTTCTCACTCCTCCCTCTGTGTGTTCTCACCCCCCCTGTGTTCTTCTTACCCCCCTCCTCCCTGTGTTCTTACTCCCCCCCTTGTTCTTCTTACCCCCTTCTTCTTATTACTCCCCCCTTCTTCTTACCCCCTTCTTCTTCTTAACCCTCCTACTTCTTCTTACCCCCTCTTCTTCTTCTTACCCCCTCCTTCTTCTTCTTACCCCATTCTTCTTCTTACCCCCTTCTTCTTACCCCCCTTCTTCTTCTTACTCCCCCCTCTTCTTCTTACTCCCCCCTCTTCTTCTTACTCCCCCCTCTTCTTCTTACCCCCTCTTCTTCTTACCCCCATCTTCTAATTACTCCCCACTCTTGTTCTTACTCCCCCTTCTTCTTCTTACCCCCCTCTTGTTCTTACTCCCCCTTCTTCTTCTTACCCCCCTCTTTTTCTCATCTCCCCTCCTTCTTACTTCCCCCTTCTTCTTACTCCCCCCTCTTATTATCCCCCCTCCCCTCTTCTTACTCCCTCTCTTCCATCTTCTTACTCCCTCTCTTCCCTCTTCTTACTCCCCCCTCCCCTCTTACTCCCCCCTTCTTCTTACTCTCCCTCCCTCCCCCTTTCTTACTCTCCCCCCTCCCCTCTTCTTACTCTCCCCCCTTCCCTCTTCTTACTCTCCCCCCTCCCCTCTTCTTACTCTCTCCCCCACCCCTCTTCTTACTCTCTCCCCCTCCCCTCTTCTTACTCTCCCCCCTCCCCTCTTCTTACTCTCCCCCCTCCCCTCTTCTTACTCTCCCCCCTCCCCTCTTCTTACTCTCCACCCCTCTTCTTACTCTCCCCTAACCTCTTCTTACTCTCCCCCCTTCTTACTCTCCCCCCTCCCCTCTTCTTACTCTCCCTCCTCCCCTCTTCTTACTCTCCCCCCCTCTTTTTACTCTCCCCCCCTCTTTTTACTCCCGCTCCCGCCTCTTCTTACTCCCCCCCCTCCCCTCTTCTTCCTCCCCCCCTCTCCCCTCTTCTTACTCACCCCCCCTTCTTCTTACCCCCTCCCCTGTAGGTGGCCGAGCTGCACTCCGGTCCGCGGTCCAGGCCGGAGTGATGGGAAGGTGCACACTCAGTCTGGCCGGGTACAGGAAACAGAAACTCCTGTTCCGCGCGGAACAGGAGTTTCTGTTTCCTGTACCCGGCCGGACTGACAGGAAGTGCACACTCAGTGTGCACCTTCCCATCACTCCGGCCTGGACCGCGGACCGGAGTGCAGCTCGGCCACCTACAGGGGAGGGGAGGGAAAAGCAGCTGCAGCCGCCTGAGCGCTCTTTACAGAGCGCTCGGCGGCTGCAGCATTTAAAGGGCCGGCCCGCCGCGGCTGGTCCTAAAAGAATTTCGGGCGGCCTGGGGGGCAATTGCCTCCCTGCCCCCCGGCCCAGCCCGCCCCTGGCTATAAGGTTATGGTGTAAGGAGGTCCCCTGTCTCCCCGCACACAGTGTATTATAACTGCAGCTATAAGGTTATGGTGTAAGGAGGTCCCCTGTCTCCCCGCACACAGTGTATTATAACTGCAGCTATAAGGTTATGGTGTAAGGAGGTCCCCTGTCTCCCTGCACACAGTGTATTATAACTGCAGCTATAAGGTTATGGTGTAAGGAGGTCCCCTGTCTCCCTGCACACAGTGTATTATAACTGCAGCTATAAGGTTATGGTGTAAGGAGGTCCCCTGTCTCCCCGCACACAGTGTATTATAACTGCAGCTATAAGGTTATGGTGTAAGGAGGTCCCCTGTCTCCCCGCACACAGTGTATTATAACTGCAGCTATAAGGTTATGGTGTATGGAGGTCCCCTGTCTCCCCGCACACAGTGTATTATAACTGCAGCTATAAGGATATGGTGTAAGGAGGTCCCCTGTCTCCCCGCACACAGTGTATTATGACTGCAGCTATAAGGTTATGGTGTAAGGAGGTATCCCGTCTCCCAGCACACAGTGTATTAAAACTGCAGCTATAAGGTTATGGTGTAAGGAGGTCCCCTGTCTCCCCGCACACAGTGTATTATGACTGCAGCTATAAGGTTATGGTGTAAGGAGGTATCCCGTCTCCCCGCACACAGTGTATTATAACTGCAGCTATAAGGTTATGGTGTAAGGAGGTCCCCTGTCTCCCCATACACGGTGTATTATAACTGCAGCTATAAGGTTATGGTGTAAGGAGGTCCCCTGTCTCCCCATACACAGTGTATTATAACTGCAGCTATAAGGTTATGGTGTAAGGAGGTCCCCTGTCTCCCCGCACACAGTGTATTATAACTGCAGCTATAAGGTTATGGTGTATGGAGGTCCCCTGTCTCCCCGCACACAGTGTATTATAACTGCAGCTATAAGGTTATGGTGTAAGGAGGTATCCCGTCTCCCAGCACACAGTGTATTAAAACTGCAGCTATAAGGTTATGGTGTAAGGAGGTCCCCTGTCTCCCCGCACACAGTGTATTATAACTGCAGCTATAAGGTTATGGTGTATGGAGGTCCCCTGTCTCCCCGCACACAGTGTATTATAACTGCAGCTATAAGGTTATGGTGTAAGGAGGTCCCCTGTCTCCCCGCACACAGTGCATTATAACTGCAGCTATAAGGTTATGGTGTATGGAGGTCCCCTGTCTCCCCGCACACAGTGTATTAAAACTGCAGCTATAAGGTTATGGTGTAAGGAGGTCCCCTGTCTCCCCGCACACAGTGTATTATAACTGCAGCTATAAGGTTATGGTGTAAGGAGGTATCCCGTCTCCCCGCACACAGTGTATTATAACTGCAGCTATAAGGTTATGGTGTAAGGAGGTCCCCTGTCTCCCCATACACAGTGTATTATAACTGCAGCTATAAGGTTATTGTGTAGGGAGGTCCCCTGTCTCCCCGCACACAGTGTATTATAACTGCAGCTATAAGGTTATGGTGTAAGGAGGTCCCCTGTCTCCCCACACACAGTGTATTATAACTGCAGCTATAAGGTTATGGTGTAAGGAGGTCCCCTGTCTCCCCGCACACAGTGTATTATAACTGCAGCTATAAGGTTATGGTGTAAGGAGGTCCCCTGTCTCCCAGCACACAGTGTATTATAACTGCAGCTATAAGGTTATGGTGTAAGGAGGTCCCCTGTCTCCCTGCACACAGTGTATTATAACTGCAGCTATAAGGTTATGGTGTAAGGAGGTCCCCTGTCTCCCCGCACACAGTGTATTATAACTGCAGCTATAAGGTTATGGTGTAAGGAGGTATCCCATCTCCCCGCACACAGTGTATTATAACTGCAGCTATAAGGTTATGGTGTAAGGAGGACCCCTGTCTCCCCATACACAGTGTATTATAACTGCAGCTAAAAGGTTATGGTGTAAGGAGGTCCCCCGTCTCCCCGCACACAGTGTATTATAACTGCAGCTATAAGGTTATGGTGTAAGGAGGTCCCCTGTCTCCCCGCACACAGTGTATTATAACTGTAGCTATAAGGTTATGGTGTAAGGAGTTCCCCTGTCTCCCCGCACACAGTGTATTATAACTGCAGCTATAAGGTTATGGTGTAAGAAGGTCCCCTGTCTCCCAGCACACAGTGTATTATAACTGCAGCTATAAGGTTATGGTGTAAGGAGGTCCCCTGTCTCCCTGCACACAGTGTGTTATAACTGCAGCTATAAGGTTATGGTGTAAGGAGGTCCCCTGTCTCCCCGCACACAGTGTATTATAACTGCAGCTATAAGGTTATGGTGTAAGGAGGTCCCCTGTCTCCCCGCACACAGTGTATTATAACTGCAGCTATAAGGTTATGGTGTAAGGAGGTCCCCTGTCTCCCCGCACACAGTGTATTATAACTGCAGCTATAAGGTTATGGTGTAAGGAGGTCCCCTGTCTCCCCGTACACAGTGTATTATAACTGCAGCTATAAGGTTATGGTGTAAGGAGGTCCCCTGTCTCCCCGTACACAGTGTATTATAACTGCAGCTATAAGGTTATGGTGTAAGGAGGTCCCCTGTCTCCCTGCACACAGTGTATTATAACTGCAGCTATAAGGTTATGGTGTAAGGAGGTATCCCGTCTCCCCGCACACAGTGTATTATAACTGCAGCTTAAGGTTATGGTGTAAGGAGGTCCCCTGTCTCCCCATACACAGTGTATTATAACTGCAGCTATAAGGTTATGGTGTATGGAGGTCCCCTGTCTCCCCGCACACAGTGTATTATAACTGCAGCTATAAGGTTATGGTGTATGGAGGTCCCCTGTCTCCCCGCACACAGTGTATTATAACTGCAGCTATAAGGTTATGGTGTAAGGAGGTCCCCTGTCTCCCCATACACAGTGTATTATAACTGCAGCTATAAGATTATGGTGTAAGGAGGTCCCCTGTCTCCCCGTACACAGTGTATTATAACTGCAGCTATAAGGTTATGGTGTAAGGAGGTTCCCTCTCTCCCAGCACACAGTTTATTTTAACTGCAGCTATAAGGTTATGGTGTAAGGAGGTCCCCTGTCTCCCTGCACACAGTGTATTATAACTGCAGCTATAAGGTTATGGTGTAAGGAGGTCCCCTGTCTCCCCGCACACAGTGTATTATAACTGCAGCTATAAGGTTATGGTGTAAGGAGGTATCCCGTCTCCCCGCACACAGTGTATTATAACTGCAGCTATAAGGTTATGGTGTAAGGAGGACCCCTGTCTCCCCATACACAGTGTATTATAACTGCAGCTATAAGGTTATGGTGTAAGGAGGTCCCCTGTCTCCCCATACACAGTGTATTATAACTGCAGCTATAAGGTTATGGTGTAGGGAGGTCCCCTGTCTCCCCGCACACAGTGTATTATAACTGCAGCTATAAGGTTATGGTGTAAGGAGGTCCCCCGTCTCCCCGCACACAGTGTATTATAACTGCAGCTATAAGGTTATGGTGTAAGGAGGTCCCCTGTCTCCCCGCACACAGTGTATTATAACTGTAGCTATAAGGTTATGGTGTAAGGAGGTCCCCTGTCTCCCTGCACACAGTGTATTATAACTGCAGCTATAAGGTTATGGTGTAAGGAGGTCCCCTGTCTTCCTGCACACAGTGTATTATAACTGCAGCTATAAGGTTATGGTGTAAGGAGTTCCCCTGTCTCCCCGCACACAGTGTATTATAACTGCAGCTATAAGGTTATGGTGTAAGGAGGTCCCCTGTCTCCCAGCACACAGTGTATTATAACTGCAGCTATAAGGTTATGGTGTAAGGAGGTCCCCTGTCTCCCCGCACACAGTGTGTTATAACTGCAGCTATAAGGTTATGGTGTAAGGAGGTCCCCTGTCTCCCCGCACACAGTGTATTATAACTGCAGCTATAAGGTTATGGTGTAAGGAGGTCCCCTGTCTCCCCGCACACAGTGTATTATAACTGCAGCTATAAGGTTATGGTGTAAGGAGGTCCCCTGTCTCCCCGTACACAGTGTATTATAACTGCAGCTATAAGGTTATGGTGTAAGGAGGTCCCCTGTCTCCCCGTACACAGTGTATTATAACTGCAGCTATAAGGTTATGGTGTAAGGAGGTCCCCTGTCTCCCTGCACACAGTGTATTATAACTGCAGCTATAAGGTTATGGTGTAAGGAGGTATCCCGTCTCCCCGCACACAGTGTATTATAACTGCAGCTATAAGGTTATGGTGTAAGGAGGTATCCCGTCTCCCCGCACACAGTGTATTATAACTGCAGCTATAAGGTTATGGTGTATGGAGGTCCCCTGTCTCCCCGCACACAGTGTATTATAACTGCAGCTATAAGGTTATGGTGTATGGAGGTCCCCTGTCTCCCCGCACACAGTGTATTATAACTGCAGCTATAAGGTTATGGTGTAAGGAGGTCCCCTGTCTCCCCATACACAGTGTATTATAACTGCAGCTATAAGATTATGGTGTAGGGAGGTCCCCTGTCTCCCCGCACACAGTGTATTATAACTGCAGCTATAAGGTTATGGTGTAAGGAGGTCCCCTGTCTCCCCGCACACAGTGTATTATAACTGTAGCTATAAGGTTATGGTGTAAGGAGGTCCCCTGTCTCCCTGCACACAGTGTATTATAACTGCAGCTATAAGGTTATGGTGTAAGGAGGTCCCCTGTCTCCCCATACACAGTGTATTATAACTGCAGCTATAAGGTTATGGTGTAAGGAGGTCCCCTGTCTCCCCGTACACAGTGTATTATAACTGCAGCTATAAGGTTATGGTGTAAGGAGGTCCCCTGTCTCCCCGTACACAGTGTATTATAACTGCAGCTATAAGGTTATGGTGTAAGGAGGTCCCCTGTCTCCCTGCACACAGTGTATTATAACTGCAGCTATAAGGTTATGGTGTAAGGAGGTCCCCTGTCTCCCCGCACACAGTGTATTATAACTGCAGCTATAAGGTTATGGAGTAAGGAGGTCCCCTGACTCCCAGCACACAGTGTATTATAACTGCAGCTATAAGGTTATGGTGTAAGGAGGTCCCCTGTCTCCCCGTACACAGTGTATTATAACTGCAGCTATAAGGTTATGGTGTAAGGAGGTTCCCTCTCTCCCAGCACACAGTGTATTATAACTGCAGCTATAAGGTTATGGTGTAAGGAGGTCCCCTGTCTCCCTGCACACAGTGTATTATAACTGCAGCTATAAGGTTATGGTGTAAGGAGGTCCCCTGTCTCCCCGCACACAGTGTATTATAACTGCAGCTATAAGGTTATGGTGTAAGGAGGTATCCCGTCTCCCCGCACACAGTGTATTATAACTGCAGCTATAAGGTTATGGTGTAAGGTGGTCCCCTGTCTCCCCATACACAGTGTATTATAACTGCAGCTATAAGGTTATGGTGTAAGGAGGTCCCCTGTCTCCCCATACACAGTGTATTATAACTGCAGCTATAAGGTTATGGTGTAGGGAGGTCCCCTGTCTCCCCGCACACAGTGTATTATAACTGCAGCTATAAGGTTATGGTGTAAGGAGGTCCCCCGTCTCCCCGCACACAGTGTATTATAACTGCAGCTATAAGGTTATGGTGTAAGGAGGTCCCCTGTCTCCCCGCACACAGTGTATTATAACTGTAGCTATAAGGTTATGTGTAAGGAGGTCCCCTGTCTCCCTGCACACAGTGTATTATAACTGCAGCTATAAGGTTATGGTGTAAGGAGGTCCCCTGTCTTCCTGCACACAGTGTATTATAACTGCAGCTATAAGGTTATGGTGTAAGGAGTTCCCCTGTCTCCCCGCACACAGTGTATTATAACTGCAGCTATAAATTTATGGTGTAAGGAGGTCCCCTGTCTCCCAGCACACAGTGTATTATAACTGCAGCTATAAGGTTATGGTGTAAGGAGGTCCCCTGTCTCCCCGCACACAGTGTGTTATAACTGCAGCTATAAGGTTATGGTGTAAGGAGGTCCCCTGTTTCCCGGCACACAGTGTATTATAACTGCAGCTATAAGGTTATGGTGTAAGGAGGTCCCCTGTCTCCCCGCACACAGTGTATTATAACTGCAGCTATAAGGTTATGGTGTAAGGAGGTCCCCTGTCTCCCCGCACACAGTGTATTATAACTGCAGCTATAAGGTTATGGTGTAAGGAGGTCCCCTGTCTCCCCGTACACAGTGTATTATAACTGCAGCTATAAGGTTATGGTGTAAGGAGGTCCCCTGTCTCCCCGTACACAGTGTATTATAACTGCAGCTATAAGGTTATGGTGTAAGGAGGCCCCCTGTCTCCCTGCACACAGTGTATTATAACTGCAGCTATAAGGTTATGGTGTAAGGAGGTCCCCTGTCTCCCCGCACACAGTGTATTATAACTGCAGCTATAAGGTTATGGTGTAAGGAGGTCCCCTGTCTCCCCATACACAGTGTATTATAACTGCAGCTATAAGGTTATGGTGTAAGGAGGTCCCCTGTCTCCCCGTACACAGTGTATTATAACTGCAGCTATAAGGTTATGGTGTAAGGAGGTCCCCTGTCTCCCCGTACACAGTGTATTATAACTGCAGCTATAAGGTTATGGTGTAAGGAGGTCCCCTGTCTCCCTGCACACAGTGTATTATAACTGCAGCTATAAGGTTATGGTGTAAGGAGGTCCCCTGTCTCCCCGCACACAGTGTATTATAACTGCAGCTATATGGTTATGGTGTAAGGAGGTCCCCCGTCTCCCCGTACACAGTGTATTATAACTGCAGCTATAAGGTTATGGTGTAAGGAGGTTCCCTCTCTCCCAGCACACAGTGTATTATAACTGCAGCTATAAGGTTATGGTGTAAGGAGGTCCCCTGTCTCCCTGCACACAGTGTATTATAACTGCAGCTATAAGGTTATGGTGTAAGGAGGTCCCCTGTCTCCCCGCACACAGTGTATTATAACTGCAGCTATAAGGTTATGGTGTAAGGAGGTATCCCGTCTCCCCGCACACAGTGTATTATAACTGCAGCTATAAGGTTATGGTGTAAGGTGGTCCCCTGTCTCCCCATACACAGTGTATTATAACTGCAGCTATAAGGTTATGGTGTAAGGAGGTCCCCTGTCTCCCCATACACAGTGTATTATAACTGCAGCTATAAGGTTATGGTGTAGGGAGGTCCCCTGTCTCCCCGCACACAGTGTATTATAACTGCAGCTATAAGGTTATGGTGTAAGGAGGTCCCCCGTCTCCCCGCACACAGTGTATTATAACTGCACCTATAAGGTTATGGTGTAAGGAGGTCCCCTGTCTCCCCGCACACAGTGTATTATAACTGTAGCTATAAGGTTATGTGTAAGGAGGTCCCCTGTCTCCCTGCACACAGTGTATTATAACTGCAGCTATAAGGTTATGGTGTAAGGAGGTCCCCTGTCTTCCTGCACACAGTGTATTATAACTGCAGCTATAAGGTTATGGTGTAAGGAGTTCCCCTGTCTCCCCGCACACAGTGTATTATAACTGCAGCTATAAAGTTATGGTGTAAGGAGGTCCCCTGTCTCCCAGCACACAGTGTATTATAACTGCAGCTATAAGGTTATGGTGTAAGGAGGTCCCCTGTCTCCCCGCACACAGTGTGTTATAACTGCAGCTATAAGGTTATGGTGTAAGTAGGTCCCCTGTCTCCCCGCACACAGTGTATTATAACTGCAGCTATAAGGTTATGGTGTAAGGAGGTCCCCTGTCTCCCCGCACACAGTGTATTATAACTGCAGCTATAAGGTTATGGTGTAAGGAGGTCCCCTGTCTCCCCGTACACAGTGTATTATAACTGCAGCTATAAGGTTATGGTGTAAGGAGGTCCCCTGTCTCCCCGTACACAGTGTATTATAACTGCAGCTATAAGGTTATGGTGTAAGGAGGTCCCCTGTCTCCCCGTACACAGTGTATTATAACTGCAGCTATAAAGTTATGGTGTAAGGAGGTCCCCTGTCTCCCTGCACACAGTGTATTATAACTGCAGCTATAAGGTTATGGTGTAAGGAGGTCCCCTGTCTCCCCGCACACAGTGTATTATAACTGCAGCTATAAGGTTATGGTGTAAGGAGGTCCCCTGTCTCCCCGCACACAGTGTATTATAACTGCAGCTATAAGGTTATGGTGTAAGGAGGTCCCCTGTCTCCCCGCACACAGTGTATTATAACTGCAGCTATAAGGTTATGGTGTAAGGAGGACCCTGTCTCCCCGCACACAGTGTATTATAACTGCAGCTATAAGGTTATGGTGTAAGGAGGTCCCTGTCTCCCCGCACACAGTGTATCATAACTGCAGCTATAAGGTTATGGTGTAAGGAGGTCCCCTGTCTCCCCGCACACAGTGTATTATAACTGCAGCTATAAGGTTATGGTGTAAGGAGGTCCCTGTCTCCCCGCACACAGTGTATTATAACTGCAGCTATAAGGTTATGGTGTAAGGAGGTCCCCTGTCTCCCCGCACACAGTGTATTATAACTGCAGCTATAAGGTTATGGTGTAAGGAGGTCCCCCGTCTCCCCGCACACAGTGTATTATAACTGCAGCTATAAGGTTATGGTGTAAGGAGGCCCCCTGTCTCCCCGCACACAGTGTATTATAACTGCAGCTATAAGGTTATGGTGTAAGGAGGTCCCCTGTCTCCCCGTACACAGTGTATTATAACTGCAGCTATAAGGTTATGGTGTAAGGAGGTCCCCTGTCTCCCCGCACACAGTGTATTATAACTGCAGCTATAAGGTTATGGTGTAAGGAGGTCCCCCGTCTCCCCGTACACAGTGTATTATAACTGCAGCTATAAGGTTATGGTGTAAGGAGGTCCCCTGTCTCCCCGCACACAGTGTATTATAACTGCAGCTATAAGGTTATGGTGTAAGGAGGTCCCCTGTCTCCCCGCACACAGTGTATTATAACTGCAGCTATAAGGTTATGGTGTAAGGAGGTTCCCTGTCACACTTTAATTAATAAACTGTTTAATTTTTGTTGTTACTGTCTCCATTTTGTACAGTGATACAGAACATGTTGGTGCCTTCTTTGATATAAAATGCTGGCAGAGTTGTCCAGTTGATGAATGGGGTATTTGGCTTTTTGTTGTAACCATTTTCCCTGGTGGTTGGCAGTTTTGGGAAGGTCTGTTCCAGTTGTCCCCTCTCCCAGCATGGAAGGGGTGCAGTGAATGCCAGAAGGGGGGTGGGGTGTATTATAACGGGACACAGTCAGTATGAGCCTCCAGCCCTCCCCCAGCCTCCCTGAGTCCCGGATGTTGGATCCAATCCTGGTTTTGATTCACATCCATAAAAGGGCTGTGGCTGGGAGACTCCTCAGGCCCCCCTCCCCCTCCATGTGGACACAGCATCCTTGAGCTGATACTTTGTTATTAACCCTCTCCTGGCCGGGGCTGCAGTTGTAGGTCTCAGTCAGTAAAGTATACAGGGAGGGGGCCACAGTGAGTGCTCAGAGCCTGGACAGGGGGGGCTTGGGGGAGTGTGAGACCCATTGCTGAGATTGTAGAGCTTGAGGCAGGCTGCCCTCACCTACCCCTGGGGTAACTTGCTGCAAGAAGAGGGGAGGGTAAAAGGTAAGTGTGCATTCTACCCTGGACTTACATTCACCCCCCTCACCCCCTCTCTCCCTCTCCATTCCCATCTATTCCCCACACCCCTCCCCTCTCTCTGCTGCCTCTTCCCTCCACAGCTTAAAAAGTTAATATTACACAAGGACTGGGAGCCGCCGGACCGGTTAGGGAACTTTCTACAAACAGGTGAAAACAACGGTTTGTGGAGACAGAGACACAGACAGACAGACAGACAGACAGAGACAGACAGACAGAGAAAGAGATGTTTGTAAATCGCAGGGAATGGCTGGCTGCACACAGCTCACTGGGTCTATGGAGAAATCTCAGGATTAGGAAATTATTAACCCCCCTAGTTGTATTAACCAGTTCCCTGCCGGGGTGAAGGGTTAATCCGGTTTGATTTTGCAGTAAATGTTGGGGTCACATGGCTGCAGGGATCACACCCTGTTGCTCTGAGTTAAGCTGATCTATGATCTCAATCTGTGCTGCTTCCTTTTACTGAGCGGTAATTTCTATTTGTGGTGTAAATAACATTTTTAACTAATTTCCCTTTTTTTTGTCATTTTCCAGTGAGCTGTGATCGGGGTGGAATATCCCTGATGGGCTGTGGGGGCGGCTGATTGAAGCCCCCCTAGTTTAGGATGGGTTTAGTTTCCTACCAGCTGTGACTTGGTTTGTTTGGACTCTGTAGAATCTTCAGTTACATTTTGTTTGTTCCACCGGTTCCTGTGTTTACAAACAGTAAACATTGTATCTGTATTGCTGCAGATCATTGAGTTTGATTCCCCCCCCTATTAACCCTTTGCAGATTTGGATTAAAGCCCCCAGTTTGACATTTCTCCAGTTAATAGAGCTGTAATTTCCTCTCCTCACAGGAAGAAAAGATGGCTCTGGATGGGATCCGAATGCCAGATGGCTGCTATGCGGATGGAACCTGGGAATTAAATGTCCATATCACCGACCTAAGCCGGGATGTCACCTTGAGGGTCACCGGGGAGGTCCACATTGGCGGTGTGATGCTGAAATTGGTGGAGAAACTTGGTAAGTTTCCAGTGACACTCGCCCTTATTCGTAGGATTTTATTTAACGTGTTCTTGGGAGAGCCACCCATTCTCAATCACTTTGTTTTATGGTGGCTGGCTCAGTGGCCCTTGTTTCCAGGTCCCCGTTAGCTCTGTGGACAGCTTGTCTTGTCACTGCGTCGTGTGTGTTTGCTGTTCTGTATGTCTTGATATGAGATTTTTTATATACTCCATGACCCTTATTGGGTTAATAGGGTTTAGCTGCCTTTTAGGGGGGCTATGTTCTGGGGAAATGAATAACCCTGGATTATTAATCCTTTATGGCAGTTTTCTGGTCCCAGTAACAGGATGTTTGCGTTCCCTTGGTTCTGTAGAATTTATTTATAAGGAATCCATTACAGACAGATGTGTTAAATTGCTGCAGCCCATGTACGATATGGAATTGACATGGGTTTATAGAACAAACCCACCGCTAAAAGCTGGCTGAGCTTCATGGGAGGTATAGTTTAAACATCTCGGGTGCCAAAGGAAGCTGTAAGTTCTTTTCGTTTGGGCAGTGTGACAAACCTGATTTTGTCTTGTTTACATATTGTACCGCGCTGTGGAATATGGTGGTGCTCTATAATAGAAATTGGGAAGTTGACTTCCATATACTCGCTGGCCCTGGAGGTAAGCGATTATCGCTGCTCACATTCGAAGCACTGAGCCAAATCCATTTACAATGTAGCCAAACCTGACCGGTTATTGGGGTGTCCTCTGCGAAGTATTGGTAGCGCCCAAAGTTGCCTTATTGCTGTTACTGGACTGAGCCGGGCGTGATCCTCTCTGGCTGTCTGCATACTATCACCCTGTCCATTTAACACCCTTTTTGGACAGCTTTGAGGATTCTGGCAATGTCTTTACACTGTATTTGGGCCTCTTTACTTCTTTCCCTGGTTAGAAAGCCGGGTCAGGTCTGTAGCTGTAATATGATTGGGTACCAGTGCTGGATTCGTGGAGCTGGACCCCACTGGGCGTCTGTGCTGTTATCAGTCTGCACAGATATTGGATTAGATGGTAAAAAGCGACAAACTTGCGAGAAGAAAAGGTTTATCAACGTTCCTTTTTTAACCCTGTCTCCATCCCATAATAAATCCAAGGGTTATATGAACTCCTGGACTCGATCGTTTTGGTTTGAATCATTTTTAATAAGATTGGTAAATGCAGGCTGGTTCTAAACCGATTCTTTCTGCCGTTTATGGGACAGTTTCCTTGACCGGCTCATCTCATTTTTGTAAAGGTCGATCGATCCAGTCAGACAAAACCAGTAATTCTGCAAATGTCTCCCTTTTTTTGGAGGGGGGGGGGGGGGGGGTTTATTGTAGAATTTGATGTTCCTCCCGTACGAGCGCCAGCTGTTGATTAAAAATCCCTTTAGTGGACGAATTCTTCTGTAAGAAGGCACCAAAGCCTGAATAAAATATGCCAAAATAGCAGATTTGGCAATAATTCTCCAACTTGCTAATAACAGCTTGAATGTTATAAATGGTTTTTCTGTTTACATGAATGAACCTGGCAGTGGAGCACACATCTTTACAGCCATCGCTGTCTCTTAGCCATTGCTGTATTTATGTATTACGCCAGCAAGTTCCAAAGCACTGTATGGCTTGTAACTCTTACCAATACATTGCACCTTATTAAAATGTGTTAAGGAGTTTGTGAATTCTAAGCCGTCAGAATTAAGGGAAATATCTAGCCGCTGGACTGTGGATCGTGCTTGTCCTTCGTGGGGCTTATGATGTGGCCGTGGGATTGGTGGTTCTTTACACCATCAGGTACCTCGGTCAGTGGGTGGTGTCCGTGGTCCTCTCTGCCTGTCCACCAGTGTCTAGTGGCACCGTTGAGGTACATTGATGGAAGCTCGATGTATTGAGTACACATTTTATTTAAAAAAAATAAAATAATTTTTGTCTATTGGGAGATAATTGGGGGGGACACAGCTGACATTCCACACACTAAGAACATAAGACAAACAGGGATGGGGAGTAAGGGTCTGCATTCCGTTAAGCCACTGCTTCCAGGAACAAAGGTCAACCTCTGCTTTCAGAGCCTCCCAGCCATGTGTTCCTTTGGGGGCTGTAACTTCAGAGTTCTAGGTGTGGGGGGAGGAGGTGCTATGGCTTAGATTTGTCGCTGATGCCACCCGACCTTCCTCCTGGTAATGTGTACAGTGCCACGATTTAGACTGTCAGACAAGGTTTGCTCGACCTGGTTCTATCACAGACAATGCCAGAACTGCGTGTTGGCTGTATAAAGAGAGCAATCGTCGTGCAATCCAGTAGAATATTGCTCCAGTTTTAGCACTCAGTAGGCGTTATTGGTGTCTTACTCTGCAGACCCCCTTTTCTCCTCTAATTCAGAATGTCCGTCCTGTGGAGGGACACTCTATAGCAGGGGTGCCAAGAAGGTAGATTGCCAGATGTTTTAAAACGACAGCTTTCATGATTTGTCATTCTAAAGGCATGTAAAGAATCATGGGAGTTGTAGTTCTCAATCATCTTTGGATCTACGCTTCGGGCACCGCTGCTCTGTAGGTTCCTCTTGGCCTCTGTGCTCAGGCTGAACGCAGACTCGCTGTCTCCTGCTAGGAAAGGCTTATTCTGTGTTTTATTAGATAAAAGGGGCCTATGCAGCTCAATTCTGCAAATCATGTTCTAATCCACCGCAGCTCCTGAGGCTCTGAGACGACGAGGTAGAGAAATGGCTCACCAGTTGCTTGTTTTCTCAAAAAGCGCTATATCTGGCGGTTATTTTTACCCTGTGAGGGAACCAGTCAAGGTGACTTCTCTACAGACGCTCTAAATAACAGTCTGCAGCAATGAGCTCACTGCAGCTTTTTGTATTTTGAGTAATTGATTTTTCCAGGAGATTGTTTGTTTCTCTCGATGTCTTGGAATTCATAACTTGGCTCCAGCTGTTAATTTGTTAATTTCGATACTAACCTTTTCGCTTCTTTGGGCGTCTGCAAGGACAAATAAGGTGAGTTGATTTTAGCAGACCTGTCCAGATGACCGTAGGACGTGACAACGTGATGGTTAAAGTCTACCATGACGCAGGTTGTCCAGTATTTGTAGGTAGGTGGGTGCGGTTGTGAAGTGCCCTGTGGCTCGTGGAGAACTGGAATCCTCAGACCTCATTTAATACCATGAGAGAGAATCTCTGAGATCTGATCTCTCTTCCTTCACCAAAGGATCTGGGACTTCTGTCCGTAAAGTGTTGTAGGTCAAAGCGGATTATTTTTTAGATGATTGGGGTCCCTTTATTACCAACACCAGAACGAGGCGAGCCGTGTGTTTTAATTTTTTTTTTAATTTTTCTTTTTTTTTCTGGGGACCAGTAATCCAAATGAAACACCCCAGCTATAAAACTATACTTGTGACATAATCACACAAGTAACTCCATAAAATGACTTAGATGGTGTCTCTACACCCACTTTCAGGCTGTAATGACTTGATCAGGTCTCTTTAAACCCTAACCTTGCACACAGCTGTTTTGATCAGTTTGTCAATTCCTCTAAAGTCGTCACCAGCATGTGATCCTTCCTGCTAATCAGCTGAATCTTGTGCGAACTAATAGCATTGGTCGTACAGTTCTCCATTAGTGCTGTGTAATGTAACAAATACATCTACTTGTCCTGTCACTCAAAATAACTAGAATTAGGAAAGTAATTGGGTGTAGTGCCCCAGTGTGTGGGTAATGGTGCTCTGTTGCCCCTGTCCTGCAGTGCCTTCCTGTAAGGACAGGGCTATCATCCCTGGTGGGTCAGTGGGGTTCTCTATTCAGTGGTCGCTAATCTCTTGTTCCAGTTCGGCACTTGATGGGAAATCCAGAAGCAGCAGTCAATCATTCAATGGGGGCCAGGATTGCAAGGGAGGACCTAAAGCAGTCTGCACCTCCCGTATATGCAGACCGCACACTCCCTGCCTGCAGCTTTGCAAGGGGTGGATGCGGGGATGACCTGGATCCCAATATCACGGCTATGGGGCAATAGGAAGATGGAGATTGCAGAGGATACTCGAAGCTGCTCATTATAACTGCCCCTTCCAGATTTCCCCAGTTCTCTCTATTGATTAATATACAACACCCAAATTCTCAAGGGACCAATTGGAGAAACTGCTTGGGGCTGTTGCAGGATATTTCAGGGGAGTTCCTAACCTACAGTAAGTGACCGGCTAGTAAGATGGCCTATTTACTGTAAGTTAAAGGATAATGAGGGACACATCGTTTAGCCTCTAACTGTTTTGAATTGTTGCCCTTTTTATATCACATTATGGTTATTTGGGGGCGGTTGGCATTCCTGGCCCGAATAGTGAAACGTGTAGGTCAAATCTCTCCTTCTCTCTCTGTAATATTTATTTACATACAAAGATCGACCTTTCTGCTCACTATATTGACCTTGACCCGTTTTTAAGATGATTCCTGCGGTGGTGGTGGTATGGGGGCGGGGGGGGGGGGGGATTTTGTGATCTTTACTGAGTAAACGACCTCCCGGCTTTGAGACTCACTCACACTCTGTCAGTGGAAGCCTTAATATCTGCGTTTCCTTGAAATGAGAGCAGGACAGTGATACAGGGCAGAGACCCAGCAGTATGGCTCGTATTGACTCACTTTGTATGTTTGGCAAGTTTCACACCCCATGACCCAGGCTGTCTGTGTACATGGCGCTCTCATTTTGGAAGGCTAGGAGTGAAGGGGGAAGGAGTATTTTATTCTGTAAATGTGGTGATCTGTGGGAAATGCTCTTCCTGTGATTGTGGAACAGAAATGCCACTTCGCTGTAACTTCGTAACACGCTGACCTTCGAAATCTTCATCTCATACAGAGCAGGCAGCACTAGAGACTGTTTGACAAGTTTCCTTAACGTGGAGCACACACTGTGCTATTACACATCGAATTATCTTCCCCATCGTGGGAGAGACCGTGAGATGTGATGTCCAGGGAGACCTCTATCTTGGCTCCCTTTCAATGATTTTTATAAGCTCTGTCCTTTTTATAGGGAGAGCATATGGAGAGGAGGAGACATGAAACAATGGAGAATTATCACAAACACCTTTATTTTCTGTGACCGTCCTTTTAGAATAAACACTTTTTTTTTTTTTTTTTTTTCAAGCGCCTCAATGTTTGATTAGCATTGTATGCCCTGGTTGTGCCTTGTCTGAACTGGGTTTTGATGTCATATGTCAAATCTTAAAAAATATAATGAAAATCGCAGTTAAAGAAGAATGCAAAAAGTTGTAGGTACAATTGACCTTCTTTTAGGCTGCTGGTTAATACAATGCTTTAGGGCCGGCATTGTGTGGTCATGGGGAGAGGAAGCTGGTTACATGTTTAGAATGAGTCGTTGACAGATTGGCGGAGGCTGGTTTGCTAGCAGGGATGGGATAGGTGTGAGGGATGGTTTGCTAGCCGGGATGGGATAGGTGTGAGGGCTGGTTTGCTAGCCGGCATGGGATAGGTGTGAGGGATGGTTTTCTAGCTGGGATGGGATAGGTGCGAGGGCTGGTTTGCTAGCAGGAATGGGATAGGTGTGAGGGTTGGTTTGCTAGCAGGGATGGGATAGGTGCGAGGGCTGGTTTGCTAGCAGGAATGGGATAGGTGTGAGGGTTGGTTTGCTAGCAGGGATGGGATAGGTGTGAGGGCTGGTTTGCTAGCAGGGATGGGATAGGTGTGAGGGCTGGTTTGCTAGCAGGGATGGGATAGGTGTGAGGGCTGGTTTGCTAGCAGGGATGGGATAGGTGTGAGGGTTGGTTTGCTAGCAGGGATGGGATAGGTGTGAGGGTTGGTTTGCTAGCAGGGATGGGATAGGTGTGAGGGTTGGTTTGCTAGCAAGGATGGGATAGGTGCGAGGGCTGGTTTGCTAGCAAGGATGGGATAGGTGCGAGGGCTGGTTTGCTGGCAAGGATGGGATAGGTGTGAGGGATGGTTTGCTAGCTGGGATGGGATGGTTTGCTAGCTGGGATGGGATGGTTTGCTAGCTGGGATGGGATGGTTTGCTAGCTGGGATGGGATGGTTTGCTAGCTGGGATGGGATAGGTGTGAGGGATGGTTTGCTAGCAGGGATGGGATAGGTGTGAGGGCTGGTTTGCTAGCAGGGATGGGATAGGTGTGAGGGCTGGTTTGCTAGCAGGGATGGGATAGGTGTGAGGGCTGGTTTGCTAGCAGGGATGGGATAGGTGTGAGGGCTGGTTTGCTAGCAAGGATGGGATAGGTGTGAGGGTTGGTTTGCTAGCAGGGATGGGATAGGTGCGAGGGTTGGTTTGCTAGCAAGGATGGGATAGGTGCGAGGGCTGGTTTGCTAGCAAGGATGGGATAGGTGCGAGGGCTGGTTTGCTGGCAAGGATGGGGATAGGTGTGAGGGATGGTTTGCTAGCTGGGATGGGATGGTTTGCTAGCTGGGATGGGATGGTTTGCTAGCTGGGATGGGATGGTTTGCTAGCTGGGATGGGATGGTTTGCTAGCTGGGATGGGATGGTTTGCTAGCTGGGATGGGATAGGTGTGAGGGATGGTTTGCTAGCAGGGATGGGATAGGTGTGAGGGCTGGTTTGCTAGCAGGGATGGGATAGGTGTGAGGGATGGTTTGCTAGCCGGGATGGGATAGGTGTGAGGGATGGTTTGCTAGCCGGGATGGGATAGATGTGAGGGATGGTTTGCTAGCCGGGATGGGATAGGTGTGAGGGCTGGTTTGCTAGCAAGGATGGGATAGGTGCGAGGGTTGGTTTGCTAGCAGGAATGGGATAGGTGCGAGGGCTGGTTTGCTAGCAAGGATGGGATAGGTGCGAGGGCTGGTTTGCTAGCAAGGATGGGATAGGTGCGAGGGCTGGTTTGCTAGCAGGAATGGGATAGGTGTGAGGGCTGGTTTGCTAGCAGGAATGGGATAGGTGTGAGGGCTGGTTTGCTAGCAAGGATGGGATAGGTGTGAGGGTTGGTTTGCTAGCAGGGATGGAATAGGTGTGAGGGTTGGTTTGCTAGCAGGGATGGGATAGGTGTGAGGGCTGGTTTGCTAGCAGGGATGGGATAGGTGTGAGGGCTGGTTTGCTAGCAGGGATGGGATAGGTGTGAGGGCTGGTTTGCTAGCAGGGATGGGATAGGTGTGAGGGCTGGTTTGCTAGCAGGGATGGGATAGGTGTGAGGGCTGGTTTGCTAGCAGGGATGGGATAGGTGTGAGGGCTGGTTTGCTAGCAGGGATGGGATAGGTGTGAGGGCTGGTTTGCTAGCAGGGATGGGATAGGTGTGAGGGCTGGTTTGCTAGCAGGGATGGGATAGGTGTGAGGGCTGGTTTGCTAGCAGGGATGGGATAGGTGTGAGGGCTGGTTTGCTAGCAGGGATGGGATAGGTGTGAGGGCTGGTTTGCTAGCAGGGATGGGATAGGTGTGAGGGCTGGTTTGCTAGCAGGGATGGGATAGGTGTGAGGGCTGGTTTGCTAGCAGGGATGGGATAGGTGTGAGGGCTGGTTTGCTAGCAGGGATGGGATAGGTGTGAGGGCTGGTTTGCTAGCAGGGATGGGATAGGTGTGAGGGCTGGTTTGCTAGCAGGGATGGGATAGGTGTGAGGGCTGGTTTGCTAGCAGGGATGGGATAGGTGTGAGGGCTGGTTTGCTAGCAGGGATGGGATAGGTGTGAGGGCTGGTTTGCTAGCAGGGATGGGATAGGTGTGAGGGCTGGTTTGCTAGCAGGGATGGGATAGGTGTGAGGGCTGGTTTGCTAGCAGGGATGGGATAGGTGTGAGGGCTGGTTTGCTAGCAGGGATGGGATAGGTGTGAGGGCTGGTTTGCTAGCAGGGATGGGATAGGCGTGAGGGCTGGTTTGCTAGCAGGGATGGGATAGGCGTGAGGGCTGGTTTGCTAGCAGGGATGGGATAGGCGTGAGGGCTGGTTTGCTAGCTGGGATGGGATAGGCGTGAGGGCTGGTTTGCTAGCTGGGATGGGATAGGCGTGAGGGCTGGTTTGCTAGCTGGGATGGGATAGGCGTGAGGGCTGGTTTGCTAGCTGGGATGGGATAGGCGTGAGGGCTGGTTTGCTAGCTGGGATGGGATAGGCGTGAGGGCTGGTTTGCTAGCTGGGATGGGATAGGCGTGAGGGCTGGTTTGCTAGCTGGGATGGGATGGGCGTGAGGGCTGGTTTGCTAGCTGGGATGGGATAGGCGTGAGGGCTGGTTTGCTAGCTGGGATGGGATAGGCGTGAGGGCTGGTTTGCTAGCTGGGATGGGATAGGCATGAGGGCTGGTTTGCTAGCTGGGATGGGATAGGCGTGAGGGCTGGTTTGCTAGCTGGGATGGGATAGGCGTGAGGGCTGGTTTGCTAGCTGGGATGGGATAGGCGTGAGGGCTGGTTTGCTAGCTGGGATGGGATAGGTGGTTCGCCAGTAGCGGAAACATGGGGACAAGGATAATGAAATCCAGATGTTTTCTTTCTCCGTTTGGAAGCTTCCCGTGCTTTTTGGACTTTGTTGCTTAACATTATGTGAGGAGGGGGGGTTAATTTTTAATTTTTTTCCCCTCCCCCTCTTACAACCAGTGGGAACTAAATTCTCCCTTTGAATCCCATTTCCTGCTGTTTTACGGCCTCCTCCTGCTCTGGAAGTTATCGATAAGAGACCGTGCTTCCTTCCAGGTGGTAGGTTTAAAACCCAAACTGGTGTTCTACGATGTCCTGAGTCACGGGGGTATATTCAGCTTGCTGAGTGTTTCTTTTTCTTTGATTAGCCGGCCCACAGAAGAGCACGATTTCTTAGATTTAATTTAACTTCCATTCTCTAAAAAATCTAGGACTTCTAGGCTCTAAAGCTTTATGCACTGTTATTTGTTATTCTTCACATGCTGGCAAGTGGTTGCCTATCCCATTGGGTCAGATGTGTATTTTTTCTTTTTTAACTCCCACTGTTCTCAACCAGAATCTCACTGAGCATGATGGGTATTGAAGTCAAGCAGGTGTGGGCAAGTTCCTGCCCTCAGTTTGAGACTTACATTCCCAACACGGGGACTTGTATTAATTTATTGGGGGGAATAAACTGCTTATTTTTCGGGTCTACGCACGCAGCCTGCCGATTCTATCCAGGTGTTGCGTATTTGACCCCTCCATCCCTATCAATTCATGACTTTATTCTCATACCATCAGACATTGGGAGTTTATATCTGAATTATATGATGAACCTCACCAGGTGAATGAAGAAATGCCTGTCTCCGCCATAGTGAAATATTGTAGATGGAGGTCTGAGATGGCTTTAGGTTGGCTGGCATCCAGGGAAAACGACTTGTTCCTGGCAGCGCCATATTTCGCCATCACTGAATTAATGTCTTTACTAACAAAGGCCTGACCTGTTTTGTGTCCGTGGTACCCAGATATTTGTGTTTACAAATTGTTATAAACCGGTTTCTCCTGTACAAAGTATCCTTTATTTTGGTAAAGGTTTGGCTTTCGGCCTCTCTCTGGTATATTAGGTGGTATGGGCAAACTGATTTTGGTAAATTGCCGTCAA
The DNA here is from genome assembly GCF_036172605.1 of Pelobates fuscus. Taxonomy (NCBI): domain Eukaryota; kingdom Metazoa; phylum Chordata; class Amphibia; order Anura; family Pelobatidae; genus Pelobates; species Pelobates fuscus. The sequence continues at coordinate 1,645,708 of NC_086329.1, forward strand.
TTCCCTCACACCTATCCCATCCCAGCTAGCAAACCATCCCTCACACCTATCCCATGCCACTTAAAAAAAAAAAAAAAAAAGTATTATTTTGACAGTTCTGAACATTGTGCAATAATCGACAATCTTACAGTTTGGGCCACCTCAGACAGTGGGTTAAGTTGCACATTTTTCTGCTGTGGATTTTTGCCAGGATGACGTGGTAGAAAATCCCATGTTTTTTACTTTGTAGAGCTCAGTTTCTTTATTTCATTCCTTTAGACCACTACCTCGCATTATCAGTCTCGTCTCCTGCTGTTACTACGCGGTGGGGAATTAAGTATTTGTCCCCCCTCTTCTCCCGCCCACTCATCTACCTGGGTCCTAATCCATGCAGGCTGTGTACGCTCTGGTTGGCATTCCCTCACCAGCACCAAGTGGACTTTTCAAGCTGTTCAGGTGCCACGAGATTTTTGTGAAAACGCTCTGCCACGTATCTGTCCTCTCCTGCAACATGAACGGATCTCTTCAAATAAGGCAGTAAACGTCACAATGCACAGAGAGCGTGCCAAGCTCCCATTATGGAATAACCTTCCATAGCCGCGTGCCAAGGCTCTTTATAATGAAACCAGTGTCAGCGTGCTGGCACCAACTCTGTGACATGGACTTTAGATAGAATGTATCCCAGACCGGATCTCCTGCTGTCCTGCTCAGATATTACGTGCACGTCTGCTTCCGATACAGATTCCTGCCTTTGCAAGCTTTTCACCAATTCCATGCTTTGTGTTGGAATATGTGGAGTCCAGTGAGTGTCTTGATTCATGATACACACGTATGTGATGAGTTCCATGATGTTCTACCTCGATGGAATGCACTCTGGTTATAAACCCGTTTTGAGGTGTGTGTGTGCTTTTTTTTTTTTTTTTTAAACAAGGTTTAGATCACTGGCTGAATATTTTCTTCAATCCCTCTTGCCATAAATATGGCAAAATGTCCGAATTCACGCCATTGGTTTTCTGAAGAATTCTCACTGGTTTGTCCGACTTCATAACAGAAATAACGTCTCGCTGGAAACTGGCATCCAATGAAATGGAACCAACACGATTGGAATATAAAGAAAAAGCAGAGTATTAACCGATCGGCTCTGCGTTGTCCATCCCACATACAAAAACTATTTTTATTTTGTTATTTATACTTTTTAATTCTTAGCAATCAGAAAATGTCATTTTATTGCCCGAGAGAGTGTGATTTGATGTATTTATAAACTGTGGGAGCAAAGTTCTAGACTAATGCCAAGGCCTGCCCTACACCCCACTACCAGCACACTCCCCTAGTATAAAGACTCACCCCTGTAGCAGATGGCATGGGGCTGTCCTCAGAGTTTGCTTTAAAAATGTATTTTGTGTGATTATTCCCATGTATAAATGTATTGTATGTAGCATTCGTCTGATTGTTCGGTAGTTTTCAGTCCGTATTCCATACGAATGAAAACTACCGAGCCATCAGACCACCCCAGAGAGAAGTGTGCACCTCGTTGATCTTTCACACTTCTGTAACCGCAAGCTAATTGACCATGCAATCGGTACTTTGTATACATATCTGGGTGGCCACCGTCCGGCATACGAACCTCGTGGCTGCGGCCATCTTACGCAAGAAAATCTCAGCGGTGTTTGGTCGAGTGTCTGGAACTCAAATTGGACACTCAATCACCCGAACACCGCTGAGACCTCCAGAGCTCCATAACTCCTGAACGGAGGGGCCAACCAGCCCCTCGTTCGGTGAACTAAGTGTACCGAACAAGGGTATTCATACGAATACTGATTTAACGTTGGATGGCAAGTAATTCTATATGTTTTATCTCCCGAACAGAGACCGACCGCAAGGCCAAAACACATGGAGCCCTTTTCTGGTACCACCTCGTGTGTGTGTGTGTGTGGTCGGTCAAATTGTCTCTTTCACCTAACTCCCGAACCCCTGGTCCGATCTGGGCGAATTTTGAATGTTGGTCACCCAGATCAGGGCTACCAGGGGGTACACCTTATATAATTATATCTGACTGTTTTGGGGTACATCCAGAAATCGGGTAAAACTGTATAAGTGGATTATGTGTCCCACTGAGGGGAGGAGATGTGTGGGAGGTAACATTACACTATTGGCTACTGTACAAATGAATGTGAATCCCTCCCTTGCATGGGAGAAAGCTTTAAAAGAAGGTTGTGTTATTAAAAGTTCAGTCTGCTCCTGATGCTGTGTGTCGTCCAGTCATTGGGATATTCGTGGATTACCTCGCTTGCTGTGACTATTGTTCTATGGGATTGTATTACTTGTTCCTGAGCCTCACTGGGATCTTTAGTGGAGATAACCTGTGAAAAACCAGCTCTCTGCTACAACCCCAATATCTGACACTGGGTATTTTGCTGACGCCTTGCCAGGTTGGTTGATTCCAGAGTATTGTGAAGAAGCGGCGAGCATTGAAATGGCACATGAAGACCTTCTAAAGCCAAATCAAAGCTCCAATAGTACAGGCGTAAGTTACAAAAGGATACTGTCGACCGCCTAGATATGCGAAAACAGGGGGATTTTAAAAACTAAGAGTATCATCAATGATATGACTGTCTGGTTTCTCTCGGTTATGAAATTAAGTGAATTTGTGTTAAGCGCTGTAGGATTAGTTGTCTCTAAAGACCAAAATGTATGCAGATTAAGAAACCGCATGCACAAATTATTTTTTAAATCGCCTATTTTATGCTACAAATATGGGGATTCAGTTATATCATATTGTGTGAAACCCACCGCTATGCCACATGGAACTGAATCCCCATATATGGTAGGTGATTTTTTTTAATTGGCCTTAAATTGTATTACTTTATTTTAATATCTGTAAAGATGTCCAAATATTGCATGCCGGAGGGCACTGTGCACAGGTGCCCACTGTGAGTGCCATGCATGTGATATGACTCAATGCCAACATTTCGGGATAATGTTAGACACAATACACCATGCAATGACCTTTTTTAATAACCAGTAAACACTACATGTGAAGTGCTAACTGAAGCCCTCTGCATGGTTGGTTAAACCCCCCTGTGTCTGCTGCCCCTCTGCTGTCTTAGTCCTGCAATATAATTACAGTATTGTAGTTTCTCAAACATGTTTGACATTGCACCAAGACCACTTCAATGAGATGAAGTAGTCTGGGTGCCTGTAAAGTCCATTTAATGTATTATGGATGTCGTCTTTCTACTAGTTGGGATATCTTTGTTTCCTCATTACAGACCATCTGGTCTTATTCTAAGGGCGGGGATTGCAGGATCACAAACTGGTATTTTTTTTTTTATTATTTTTTTTTTTTTAATATATATTTTTTCCTTGTATATTTATTTTTATTTTTTTGTCTACCATGCAGATGTGAAGAAAGACTGGTCAGACCATGCTTTGTGGTGGGAGAAGAAGAAAACTTGGCTTCTAAAGACCCATTGGACGTTGGACAAGTATGGAATCCAAGCGGACGCAAGGCTTCAATTTACCCCGCAGCACAAAGTTCTCAGACTGCAGCTTCCTAACATGAAATATGTAAAAGTCAAGGTGAACTTCTCAGACAGAGTCTTCAAAGCCGTCTCCGACATCTGCAAGACCTTCAGTAAGTAACCCTCCTTCTCCATGAGGCCTATCGGTTTGGGCCCTGTATCGCTAGATGAGTTTTAATTTCCATTTAATTTGTGCTGTTAGGCTGTGGTTCCCACCCCAGTCCTCATGGCACACCTGCAGTCTAGGATTTCAACATTTTCCAATTTTCAGTGGGGGAAATTCCTGGACTCCAGTCGAGCCTTGGGCCAAGATTGAAACCACATCTATCCAAAGCTTCTGATTGTCCTTGAAAAGTTGAGGTTGAAGTTGTTTTTGTGTTGGTTCAAGAACTACTTTTTTAAATCTGGTACATTGAAAGGTGTGAAAGAGTCAGGACTTTCATTGAGCTACAAGATAATGGCTGTCCTTCGGAAGTCGCTATGCTGAGTGTTGCCACAATTGGACATGTTAAAAATGACCGCAATGTTGTGGGTGTTCTATTGCTTTTAGTTTTTTTGCAAAGTAGCGAGTGTTGTCTGAACATACTACTCTCTTTAGACCTTTTGATGGCCAATTTATGAAAGGAAAGATTGATTTCTAAATCCAGGTTAAAATAATTTCTGTTCTATTCAAGGGATGTAGTGTGACCACGACATTTTCTTCTTTTTAAGGGTCTTTTCTACATGGAATTGGGGTGGAAACGATAACTGGGGACACACACCATGAGATCCAGGTTGATTAAGAAACCTTTTTTTAAAATGGAAGGGATTAATCTGAGAGAGAGTGAAACTGGGGTGAAATCAGCCAGGGATTCTGTGTTAGTGGGTCAAGGGGAGAGCGAGTGGAAAATGGGCAGACGTGAAAGAGCAAAGCCGTAGCCTTGGAAAGTTGCAAACCGAATAGGGAAGGAAGACTGTCTGGTGGTAGATTGGGAAATAAGCTGTGGAACTAGATGAACATTGATGTAGAGTGGTGTGATGGTCGTTGGGCGAATTACATGTTAAGTGATAGAGGTAGGTTGTAGTAGAGCGGGGGTATTGCTTAGTGTGGTGGTCAGTGACGTTAGCTGGGCGATGTAATTGAAGAGTGATAGAGCCAAGGGATGGGTGGTGTGGTGGTCAGTGGCGTGAGGTACTTGTAGTAGAGCGGAGGTGTAATGGATCACCTGGCACCCTGACTGGGTACCTTCCGTTGACTGATGCTCCTAGTGCTCTCCGAGGGCTCCATGCACTCCACTAGACACCATAACCACCACAGACCCCACGAACCGCCGCGGCTTGGTTGGGGTCTGTCCATCTTACACCAACTCTGGACCCTTGACCAGGGTCCAGATTCTTGTAGGTAGACCTTTTGTAATCCAGAGAGCAGGAACAGGTACAGCTCTTACAAGAGCTAGTGATTATACTCTGGGGAGTATAGTGATTATAGCAATCCCCAGAGTGTAGTTCTCCAATCCCCCAAACATGAGCCAAGACTTCATGAAGGGTATAACAGGTCTGTTTAATGCAAGCCAGCACTCACAATTTATACAATTCCTCAGGCCAGAGGCACACCCCTTCTGCCTGATGGAACACAGGCACACAAATTAATCAGAACAATACAACAATATCCAACACTCCCATTTACAGCACACAAGCCCTCCCCTCTGCCTGTGATACAATTAACTAAGACAATGGACTAACTCCATTAACTCTAAGCAGAAAAAAACCATACATTTTTACAAACCCCCAAAAGTACCCCAAAATACAACATATCCCCTGATAGCCCCGATCTGGGTGAACAACAAATCCAAAAATCACCCAGATCGGTTCAGGGGTTCAGAAATTTCCTGGAAGTCTTATTTTTGCCCCAACGTGCACATGGTCCAAAGGCCAAAACAGTTCTATACACTCGACGACAAAACTCTGCTGGACAATTTAAGATGGCTGCCGCCACATGTTTGAATCTGTTCCAGTTTAAAAGTCCAAGGGGCAGAAACAGTGCCTTTATAATCCAATATGCCCAAATAGTGTTTTTAAAGGGCAATATATCCCAGGGGCCATAGTCACAGGGCAAGAGGCTGGCAAGCAGGCCTCTCCAAATCCCAGTGACAAAGGTGCCTTCGTCACAGGAGGGATGGATGGTGTGGTGGTCAGTGACGTTCACTGGGCGAGGTACTTGTAGAGTACAGTCTTCCTTCCCGATTCTGTTTCCAAGGCCAGTTTCTCTCCAAGGATACGGCTTTTCTCTTTCACGTCTGCCACTCTCTCTCCCCTTTACCCAATAACACAGAATCCCTGGCTGATTTCTCCCCAGTTTCACTCTCTCTGATTAATCTCTTCCATTTTAAAAGGTTCTTCATCCTTCTCCATCATCCTGGATCTCATGGTGTGTCCCCAGTGCATGTCCGGTATATTGATCTGGGGAGGTTGGAGCTTTTAAAGGGAAAGTTCATTATGTTTCAAGTCTGTGAGCTAATCAATGGCTGCCTAATGAGCTGCTTTCAATACGGCTAATTGTCTGGAAGTGTCCTGCGATATAGTAGTCACTTTGTTTTGGTCCCTCAGACTCTGCTTCGAGAGGACAGTATGAATGCCAGACGGACAATTGTGGATTGTTGGCCACAATACCCGCTCTGTGAACGGGTTTTACTTTGTAATCTGGGGAACAGTGACTGCTTATACTTTATTTTCATTTTATAGTTTATTTTAACACCGTGTTTTTATTTATTTCTATTTTTTTAAACTGCAGTGTTTCCCCGTTATAAAGCATTCTTAAATGTTAAAGATCTCCGTTTCTTTTTCTTGCAAATCTCTCTTGCTCAAGACCTTCAAATAGAGATCACATTCCTCCATGTTAGTGTTTTTATATATGTATTTTTGTTTTTTTAACAGCTGATTGAGATGAGATCCTGTGACATGGTACTTTTTTATTATTTTTTTTTCTGCATGGTAATCCTTCATAAACTCAATATACTCCAGCAATGCCCGCTGGCTACCCTGGGCCCAACTTTTAGCACCATAACAAGTTCCTCTGCAGCTTTTCCGGTGTCCGGAGTCTGCCATCTTCCACATTCCCACATGTCTCTCCCCCAAACCCAAAGCTAGGTGACTCTGCAGCCTGCGGGCAGTGTGACGTGTTCATTCTCACATTGTATCTAAATAACCATGATTGGCTGCAAGCACAGGGACCGCTTATCCAAGAACGCACAGCCGAGCACTAATGTCTAGTAATGCTGAAGGAACGTTTCCGAATTGTCGTGTTGTGTGGGCTTTGGGTGCCAGGAAATGTGGGTGTGAAGCAGATTTAACAAAATCTGAGCAGAAATTCCAGTTACCAGAAGCACTAAAACGCGATGTAAAGGAGCGATGAGCTGCAGTTCTAATGTTCGAGACACCATCCCCTTCCAGTGGTGCAGGGGGTCCTTCTTGTCGCTGAAGTTTCTTTGAGAGTTTTACAATTTTTCAGGGTTTCCATTGGCAATTGAATATTCAGCCCATGTGAGTGTGATCCTCCAGTCTTGCCGTGACTAGTAACATTTAAGACTTGGCTAGTTGTGTTGGATAACAGATTTTAAGCCCTGATTGTTCCATATTGTACCAGTGGCAGACTGTTTATCGTGATTACTTTGATCTTGAGAACATGCCCCCATTCAATCTAAAATCTTTCAAGAGATCTATGGCAATATACCTCAATACAGAATGCACCCCCCCCCCCCCCCCCCATGCCATTAGGGACGCTCCCGTTTCTTGCTGTTGAAGCCCTTTGGGTATTCTCTCGTATGGGATTTCTGCTGATTCTGTCTGTAATCTGTTACCATGCCACTTGGCTCTAGTGATGCACTTCAGTGGGTGTTGGGATCGTTGGAGAAGAGGCTTCGACCATTAAATTTAAACCAGATTAGCATTAAATTAATTCAAATCTACCATTACATAGTGGGGTATTTCAATTGGTTAATACCCCAGCTTTGGAACTGATTTATTAAGTTTGTATTCGGTGTGACTGGCAGGATTACCCTAGTGTTCGTCAGTCACGTGAGCCGCAATTGGTTAATAAAAGGCTGAATGATGGCGTCTGCATCGCATGCTGATTTAGAATTCCTACCGTTTGCAGGTCCTGTCGGTCTTGTCTGTGACCCATGATGATCGCTGACCTGAAACCGCCAAATAGATGTTATATTCTTTTTATAACTTGGTTATGTGAAGGGCAATACATTACAAAACTTAAAGACTTTGTGTCTGTAATTGTCTTGGCGTGCGTAAAAGGTGCCTTTCTTTTTTTTTTAGAAAACTCATGATTATTGGATGTTTATATACTCTCCAGCTGTGCTAAATACACTGTACGTACCCATTCCATAAGAGAAGCTGATCTAACTTGTTACATAGAAACATAGAAACATAGAATGTGACGGCAGATAAGAACCATTCGGCCCATCTAGTCGGCCCAGTTTTCTAAATACTTTCATTAGTCCCTGGCCTTATCTTATAGTTAGGATAGCCTTATGCCTATCCCACGCATGCTTAAACTCCTTTACTGTGTTAACCTCTACCACTTCAGCTGGAAGGCTATTCCATGCATCCCCCCCCCCCCCCCCCGTCTCGTCTTTCCTCCAAGCTATACATGTTAAGATCCTTTAACCTTTCCTGGTAAGTTTTATCCTGCAATCCATGAACCAGTTTAGTAGCCCTTCTTTGAACTCTCTCTAAGGATGGATCAGAAAGGGGTGGTACACGTTTGGGTAGGTAGCTATGTAGCCTATATGTAGGTGTTGGAAACTTTGGCTGTGGTGTGCAATGTTTTATCCAAAGTACTCCTGGACTCAGACTGATGGATCTTCTCTGTAATATGTAAATGTGATCCACGTTTTCATTAACTTTCATCATATGGCTGGAGTTTGTGCCAATATTTTCCGGTTTGTTGTGCCTCCTCTGGCCCTGGAAAGGTTGGGTACATGGTAGGAAGACCGGTCACTTCTCTCATTCAGATAAATCATTGAATGGTTTACTAGGTTGTAACAGTTATCTTTGTATCTGCTTGAGATCCTAAAACTCCACCCTTAGCATTCCCATCTCTGCCCTAGCTCGGAGTCTATTCTAATCCAGCCTCCCTATCTCTGCCCTAGCTCGGAGTCTATTGTAATCCAGCCTCCCCATCTCTGCCCTAGCTCGGAGTCTATTGTAATCCAGCCTTCCCATCTCTGCCCTAGCTCGGAGTCTATTCTAATCCAGCCTCCCTATCTCTGCCCTAGCTCGGAGTCTATTCTAATCCAGCCTTCCCATCTCTGCCCTAGCTCGGAGTCTATTCTAATCCAGCCTTCCCATCTCTGCCCTAGCTCGGAGTCTATTGTAATCCAGCCTCCCCATCTCTGCCCTAGCTCGGAGTCTATTGTAATCCAGCCTCCCCATCTCTGCCCTAGCTCGGAGTCTATTGTAATCCAGCCTCCCCATCTCTGCCCTAGCTCGGAGTCTATTCTAATCCAGCCTTCCCATCTCTGCCCTAGCTCGGAGTCTATTCTAATCCAGCCTTCCCATCTCTGCCCTAGCTCGGAGTCTATTGTAATCCAGCCTCCCCATCTCTGCCCTAGCTCGGAGTCTATTGTAATCCAGCCTCCCCATCTCTGCCCTAGCTCGGAGTCTATTGTAATCCAGCCTCCCCATCTCTGCCCTAGCTCGGAGTCTATTGTAATCCAGCCTCCCCATCTCTGCCCTAGCTCGGAGTCTATTGTAATCCAGCCTCCCCATCTCTGCCCTAGCTCGGAGTCTATTTTAATCCAGCCTCCCCATCTCTGCCCTAGCTCGGAGTCTATTGTAATCCAGCCTCCCCATCTCTGCCCTAGCTTGGAGTCTATTGTAATCCAGCCTTCCCATCTCTGCCCTAGCTCGGAGTCTATTGTAATCCAGCCTCCCCATCTCTGCCCTAGCTCGGAGTCTATTGTAATCCAACGACCCCATCTCTGCCCTAGCTCGGAGTCTATTGTAATCCAACGACCCCATCTCTGCCCTAGCTCGGAGTCTATTGTAATCCAACGACCCCATCTCTGCCCTAGCTCGGAGTCTATTGTAATCCAACGACCCCATCTCTGCCCTAGCTCGGAGTCTATTGTAATCCAACGACCCCATCTCTGCCCTAGCTCGGAGTCTATTGTAATCCAACGACCCCATCTCTGCCCTAGCTCGGAGTCTATTGTAATCCAACGACCCCATCTCTGCCCTAGCTCGGAGTCTATTGTAATCCAACGACCCCATCTCTGCCCTAGCTCGGAGTCTATTGTAATCCAACGACCCCATCTCTGCCCTAGCTCGGAGTCTATTGTAATCCAACGACCCCATCTCTGCCCTAGCTCGGAGTCTATTGTAATCCAACGACCCCATCTCTGCCCTAGCTCGGAGTCTATTGTAATCCAACGACCCCATCTCTGCCCTAGCTCGGAGTCTATTGTAATCCAACGACCCCATCTCTGCCCTAGCTCGGAGTCTATTGTAATCCAACGACCCCATCTCTGCCCTAGCTCGGAGTCTATTGTAATCCAACGACCCCATCTCTGCCCTAGCTCGGAGTCTATTGTAATCCAACGACCCCATCTCTGCCCTAGCTCGGAGTCTATTGTAATCCAACGACCCCATCTCTGCCCTAGCTCGGAGTCTATTGTAATCCAACGACCCCATCTCTGCCCTAGCTCGGAGTCTATTGTAATCCAACGACCCCATCTCTGCCCTAGCTCGGAGTCTATTGTAATCCAACGACCCCATCTCTGCCCTAGCTCGGAGTCTATTGTAATCCAACGACCCCATCTCTGCCCTAGCTCGGAGTCTATTGTAATCCAACGACCCCATCTCTGCCCTAGCTCGGAGTCTATTGTAATCCAACGACCCCATCTCTGCCCTAGCTCGGAGTCTATTGTAATCCAACGACCCCATCTCTGCCCTAGCTCGGAGTCTATTGTAATCCAACGACCCCATCTCTGCCCTAGCTCGGAGTCTATTGTAATCCAACGACCCCATCTCTGCCCTAGCTCGGAGTCTATTGTAATCCAACGACCCCATCTCTGCCCTAGCTCGGAGTCTATTGTAATCCAACGACCCCATCTCTGCCCTAGCTCGGAGTCTATTGTAATCCAACGACCCCATCTCTGCCCTAGCTCGGAGTCTATTGTAATCCAACGACCCCATCTCTGCCCTAGCTCGGAGTCTATTGTAATCCAACGACCCCATCTCTGCCCTAGCTCGGAGTCTATTGTAATCCAACGACCCCATCTCTGCCCTAGCTCGGAGTCTATTGTAATCCAACGACCCCATCTCTGCCCTAGCTCGGAGTCTATTGTAATCCAACGACCCCATCTCTGCCCTAGCTCGGAGTCTATTGTAATCCAACGACCCCATCTCTGCCCTAGCTCGGAGTCTATTGTAATCCAACGACCCCATCTCTGCCCTAGCTCGGAGTCTATTGTAATCCAACGACCCCATCTCTGCCCTAGCTCGGAGTCTATTGTAATCCAACGACCCCATCTCTGCCCTAGCTCGGAGTCTATTGTAATCCAACGACCCCATCTCTGCCCTAGCTCGGAGTCTATTGTAATCCAACGACCCCATCTCTGCCCTAGCTCGGAGTCTATTGTAATCCAACGACCCCATCTCTGCCCTAGCTCGGAGTCTATTGTAATCCAACGACCCCATCTCTGCCCTAGCTCGGAGTCTATTGTAATCCAACGACCCCATCTCTGCCCTAGCTCGGAGTCTATTGTAATCCAACGACCCCATCTCTGCCCTAGCTCGGAGTCTATTGTAATCCAACGACCCCATCTCTGCCCTAGCTCGGAGTCTATTGTAATCCAACGACCCCATCTCTGCCCTAGCTCGGAGTCTATTGTAATCCAACGACCCCATCTCTGCCCTAGCTCGGAGTCTATTGTAATCCAACGACCCCATCTCTGCCCTAGCTCGGAGTCTATTGTAATCCAACGACCCCATCTCTGCCCTAGCTCGGAGTCTATTGTAATCCAACGACCCCATCTCTGCCCTAGCTCGGAGTCTATTGTAATCCAACGACCCCATCTCTGCCCTAGCTCGGAGTCTATTGTAATCCAACGACCCCATCTCTGCCCTAGCTCGGAGTCTATTGTAATCCAACGACCCCATCTCTGCCCTAGCTCGGAGTCTATTGTAATCCAACGACCCCATCTCTGCCCTAGCTCGGAGTCTATTGTAATCCAACGACCCCATCTCTGCCCTAGCTCGGAGTCTATTGTAATCCAACGACCCCATCTCTGCCCTAGCTCGGAGTCTATTGTAATCCAACGACCCCATCTCTGCCCTAGCTCGGAGTCTATTGTAATCCAACGACCCCATCTCTGCCCTAGCTCGGAGTCTATTGTAATCCAACGACCCCATCTCTGCCCTAGCTCGGAGTCTATTGTAATCCAACGACCCCATCTCTGCCCTAGCTCGGAGTCTATTGTAATCCAACGACCCCATCTCTGCCCTAGCTCGGAGTCTATTGTAATCCAACGACCCCATCTCTGCCCTAGCTCGGAGTCTATTGTAATCCAACGACCCCATCTCTGCCCTAGCTCGGAGTCTATTGTAATCCAACGACCCCATCTCTGCCCTAGCTCGGAGTCTATTGTAATCCAACGACCCCATCTCTGCCCTAGCTCGGAGTCTATTGTAATCCAGCTCTGGGTAACTTTGCTCTCAGCATGTACGATACGATGAAAGGAAATTCCGTATTGACTTCCTTATTACTGCTTTATGTAACAAGCAAGCTTTCTAAAACTACTTTTATTTAATATAACGTTAAAGGTAAAATGGGGGAGAGGGGTGAAAACCATAATATGGTAATTGGTGTGGCAGGGGGGATTGTTCTTGTTTTCCTGATTTCCGTAAATGCGCTCGTATTTGCCAAACAGAGTAAATTTCACGGTATTGCCGTCACGTAAAGCTCTCACTAATTGGATGAGTAATCAACTGATCTCTGGAGCGTCTTCTCATCCCAAATCTGATGTTTCCCCTAGAATCTCCCATGTTGTGGACAGAGGGCTCAGTCGGTTAGTACACAAACTGTAGAATTGCCAGCTCAGCCTTTTGTTACCCGCAAGGCTTGTGAAAGTTAAATCAATGAATCTGCTGGCAGAACGGTTTGTCGTCCCTAATAATGTGCCATAAATTGGTTTACCCCGAGTCTCTCTGTGATCCACCTTATTCAGTTAAAACCTTCTTACTGAGTGCTTGTTAGAAGCCAGCGATGCCTTCATGTTAAAGTTCAGAATGTGGGGTTTTAAAATCGATTCCACTCTTCTGACTCCAGCAGGCACCGAGCCTCGTGCGGTCTGTATGTCCCAAGGCCTGAATACCTCCTCCTTATTGCACAAGTGTTTGTAAATCCACTTTCCCCATAAAAGGAGGTGAAATGTTTTCTCTATTTGTAATGTTTGTTGTTTCTAGACTTTGGAAAATGGAAAGTTACTGCCAGTTTAAATACACAAACTCTTACTACTTGTCCATTGACCTCACACCGGCGATATTTTCTTTAGTCTCTGGTTTGTCAGAGGTAGAAAGCGTAAAAAAAAAATCCCATTCCCCCAATTGTCACTGAAAACATTAAATAATCCAACCTCCTGCTAGGAAAAATGTCTGTCTGTTGTAAGAGTGTCTTCTAAACTACATAGAATTCTCCTCTCACACGGTTGCTGTACGGACGAAGACTGTAGTAGGGCAGTGAGTGGAGTGTCCCGGGTCCGTCTTGGGTCGGCATCTCTTCTTCCTGATTATTTATGTTAATGCTGGTATTGAAATTCATGTGTCTGCATTGTCACATGAAACAAGCTTCGTAATACAGTGTGAGCCGGGTATTACTACATGTCGGGGTTCTTTCCTGATATGGGAGTCTGTAGCGCAGATACAGGACAAGGTGACCAGAAAGGAAGACACCTGGACTGTGAATCTGTGCACGGGGCCTGTGCAGGAAAGGTGATTCCAAGGCAGTACCAACAACGACTCAAAGAGACCGGGGGAGAAGCCCTGGCCTGTTTCTACTGTGGAGAAAGAGGGCATTTTATCACACCTGTTCTCCTCCAAGAACTCCAGCTCTTCGACTTGCTACTGCCTTTCTACGTCCTATAAGAAGCCGTCATGCTTGGCCTCCGTGAGAGAACCTCCGATGCTCTAGTAGCCTGCATCTGCTCCTGAAGTTACTTGCAGTAAAACATCACTACTTCCTGTCATCCCAAAGATCTACCTTCGGAACGCCACCTGTGACACTGCGTTATCGAGTGATCTGACGAAATTGGGGACTTGGCAGCCAGCGGCAGATAAGATTTAAAAACTCCTTTTAAGGGGTTAGCCACGTATTCTTTCACTCTTTTATAAATGTGCAGATTTTCAAGACAAAGGCAAGATTATCCATTCTGGGCTCAGGAACCCACCATTAACTTTTTCTCTAGCACAGAGTTAATGAGAAGGACCTAGAAACTGATCAGAAGGTACCATCTCGCATGAAAAATTTATTTTCAGGATAAAATCTCACCTCTCTTTAGAATTCATTAATGCACCATATTGAGTGTGTCATTTTGTGTCCCTGTTTTAAAGGGATATTATTGAACAGGCTGCTGAGTTAATGTACAAAAAAGATGCCCCCAAAAAACAGGAACACAGAATAAACCTAGAAATACTTAACTTACTTTTTGTGGCAGCGTCTCCTCCCAAGCCTTTACATCAAGCATACGCAGTACAAAAACACAGGGTTTCAGCTTTTTCCTAGGCAGATACAAATGTAATAAAATGATACTGTTTAACCTGCGCTGAGTGGAGCAAAGCATGCACTCACAGGACAGGTGATGGTAATGTGTCACAGGGGGCTGTTAGTACGCCTCGCCTCCACCGTAGAGATGTTTCTCCAGGATTGCTCAGGAACAATGGGTGCAATATAAAGAATTTAAGTAAAATGTTTAAAAAACAAAGTCCTACGTGGTTCATCTTTGCCATAAAAGGCTTCCTATTGGTACTTTTGCATGAAAGCCTCAATCAAAATTCATGAAACCCTCCTGCCCATTGTCCATTTAAAGCGATTTGTATTGTTTATGCAAAATTAATAAAACATTTTTAATGTAATTGTTTTATTACTCCCCAGATATCAGACATCCAGAGGAACTTTCACTTCTTCGAAAACCAAGAGATCCCTCTAAGAAAAGAAAGAAAAAGATTGAAGAACAATGTGAAGAGAACATTCTCGAACTTGAGGGGCCTTTACTGACCCCCGGTTCTGGTGAGTACATCATCTGACTAGTTTGTGGAGAGACTAGGACCTCATATGGGCCACTTTCAATCATGGCTGACCCCAGATAATACGTGGGCTTGATCTGGGTTAACTTCCAGCAGGTTTAGTGTGCCAGGTCCAACCGCTCCTCATCCCATGTGCGTGGTTTCATAGACTCCATGGTGGAACACTGACCTTGTCCTGTGTACCCCTTGAGGCACTCTACACTTTGTTACTGTTCCGATGTTCTGTCCTGTCTTCTCACTGTCCTCTGCGGTTTTACTTTCATTCTTTCCTATCTTCTCCAGGCACTGAGGTTCTTTATATTGGGCCGGTGAAAGGTGAGTTCAGGGTTCCTTCTGCTCTGCTGTATTTTTACTGTCTGTTTCAAGCCTGTGTTTTTGGTTTTACATTTACTTTGCTGACACTGTCGCATGCAGAAACTGTCTTGTCATGGATTGTGCTCTGTGACAAGTGACTCTTGTCAAGAATAAAATGTCATGGTTTGTCTGTCTTTCTTTCCTAAATTAGGAAGTATATATTCCAGTCCTGGCTTGTACAGTAAAACCATGACTCCCACATACGACGCGCGTGACGGAAGTCCCCTTTCCCCAACGTCTGCTTGGTTTGGAGACAGTGCCTTGTCTGAAGGAAATCCCGGCATACTTGCCGTCAGCCAACCGATCACCTCTCCTGACATTTTGGCCAAACTCTACAAGCCTCAGTCCCTTCTTGACAAAGCAAAAATAAACCAAGGGTACCTTTACATTTTTATTTGTTTGTTCTAGTCCCACCTACAATATATTTCGAGTCGTGCGTTAAAATTGTTGTGGAGGGATTAACAACAACCTGTTTTGCAGATGGCTGGATTCCTCAAGATCATTAATGGAACAGGAAGTTAAGGAAAATGAAGCCTTACTACTTCGATTTAAGTACTACAGCTTTTTTGACTTGAATCCAAAGGTAAAGTACATCTCCTTCTGACTTGCCTCTCATCCATTCTCGGGGGGAGGGTCTAACTGTATTAAAGGGGGGGGGGGGTGAGGGCTGCCTACGTGGTAACTGGTGTTGTGTTTTGTTTTCTCAGTACGACGCCATCCGGATCAACCAGTTATACGAACAAGCCAAATGGGCGATCCTGCTGGAGGAGATAGACTGCACAGAGGAGGAGATGATGATGTTTGCAGCGCTGCAGGTATAGCGCAGGGGGTGGGGAGATGTTTATATTTTTTTCTGCTACTATAACGTAGTCTGTTCCCTCCTGTAATTGGAGGATTATCTGACGTCCGCACAGAGACCGCTGTGGGGATTTTGGCAAAGTTTGTTCTTCACATCTGTATGTAATCCGCAGCGGTTGGATTCCCCGACTTTCCTGAAATGTGTGCCTGCTAGTGCCTTTATCACCAGCTGCCGAAATTTGTGTTTACAGGAGCCTCTCGCTAGGCGGTTTGCTCGCTCGCAGGTTCTCTCGCATCAAATGCATCAGGGATTGGTTTTCACCCTAAAAAAACTTAGTAAAGTAATAAAATGTGAGCTGGATATTACTTTGCTGCAGAGGGATTTGGATAGATTGGGGGGCTGGGCACTCAAATGGCAGAAGAAATTTAATGTTTAAAAATGCAAAGTTATGCACTTTGGCGTAAAGAATAGACAAGCAACTTACACCCTAAATGGTAGTGAATGAGGGATAACCACACACTAGATGGATTTGGGAATTGTTATAGTCAACAAATTAGGCAGCAATATGCAATGTCAATCTGCAGTTGCTAAGGCCAGTAAGGTTTTGTCATGTATAAATACATAAATGCATAAATTCTCGGGATGAAAATATAATTTTGCCTCTTTATAAATCACTGGTAAGGGGGCGGAGCCTGCAAGCCTGACGAGTGGACGCCATTTCCATGAGCTCCCACACACCAGATCGAATCTACCCAAATATCCATCCAACCATAACCCATCCGAACCCCTCACTAACATAACTGGGTCCCCAGAGTCAAACCGCATCGATAGATGCCCTTTTTTTTTTTTTTCTACACCCGAAGTACTCCAAGCCGTGGCGAAAAACTGCGGCCTACAGCACACCCCTAAGCCTGGGTCTGGAAGCACTCCTGCGCGGCAGCACCGTACTCCCCCCGCTTGGACCGGAGCCAATATCCCCCCTGCCGCAACCGGAACACCGGAACGCAATGGGGCGACGCTCCCAAAAACCTAATGCTGTGGCTGACAGCAGAGACATAGGGGACATGCTGAGACAGCCAGCACAGACTAAGCTGACTCCTGCTGCGGACCGGAATGAGGAAAACCGGGCGCAAGACGGACTGGGAGCTACAACACCCACCCAGGCAAGTCTCATGCACCCAATTGACAACCCAGATGGGACTGCTCCCACAACAAAGCAGGATTTAAAACTCCTGCTTAATGACATCCAGCAAGTCTGGACAGCCGACCTTAGGGCACTGAGAACTGACATACAGGCCATAAGTGACAGAGTGCAAACCTCTGAAAATGACATATTAACTGCCAAAACTGACATCTCAGCCCTTAAAGAGACAGTACAAGACTTGCAAAACACCCAAGTCACATGGACATACCAAATCTCAGCCCTGGAGGACAAACAGCGCAGGAACCACATAAAAATCCGTGGCATCTCTGCTGCAGTGACCGCAGAGGAACTCCCTCATTATGCACGCAGACTAATTGCATCCATACTGCCCCACACATCCGCCAAAAAGATGGTTGTGGACGGAGTGTTTCGTGTCACGGGCACACCTAAAACACCAACTGGAGCGTCACGAGACGTAATTCTCCGCTGCGTAACCTCACAAGATAGGAACCAGATCATGATGGCACTGAGGAATAAAACACCTCTGACCTTCGAAGGCTCCACGTTAACATTTTATCAAGACCTCACCAAAAATACCCTACTCTGGCGGAAATCACTGAACACCGTTACCTCTCAACTAAGATCTGCAGCCATACCCTACCGCTGGGGAACCCCAGGGACCCTTGTGGTAACCTGCAATGGAACCACTCACACACTTACGTCAATAGAGGGGGCACTGCCCTTCCTCCAAGCACTGGGACTAACAGACAGTCATCAGGACCCACAGCCAACCACCCCCAGGAGCACATGGGACCCTGCCTGCATCGCCACCTTCGTCCCGAGAGCCGGAGGCTCACAAGCAACTGATAACTGACAACTAATGGGGACTGGGCCAACACCCATGGACATGGCACCTGAACAAACACATATGGGCTAAAACTCAGCACGAGTCGTTATACCTGTTTTTTATTTAAGATGCAAATGTATATCTGTTTATTTCCTGATTTCTCTTTCTCTCGCTCTCTTCTACACACACTCCAGACCACTGCTCCATTAGGGTGCTATAACCCACAGAGACGAGAATCTTGAGACACACCGACATATCAACTCCCCCCCCCCGCTGCCCCCCCTGGTTAGGGGCAACACAACACATCACAAGGAGGGCACAAATCTCCCCCCAGATGTCCTGGCAGAGCACCAAACGACACCCAGCCACACACTCAAACATCTCAGCCACTGGGCAAATGACACCCCATACCCCGGGGATTTCCTACAGAACACCACAGGCATAATACACAAGAGATGCCTCTGCAACCCTCGACGCAGAACCTCAACTGACACTCCCTCACATCACAAGGGCACACCTGAGAGCCCATCTCCTAGAGACACCACACACTCAAGACTCCTCTCGGAAGCACTCACAAAAATCTATCCCTTATTATCATACGAACAAAAATGTTGACAAGCCTGTTGTATATCTTTCAATATTACTCTTGTTATGAAAAAAAAAAGTGCAGCACACCATGACTATGCTAAACAAAACATTGTCAATCTCTGTGTAACGCCATGTAATATTACCGAAATGTATACTGCACTCAAAAATAAAGAATTATATAAATCGCTGGTAAGACACACCTTGAATATGCTGTGCAATTTTGGGCACCTGTTCTAAAGAAGGATATCACGGCACTAGAAAATGTGCAGAGACGAGCTACAAAATTGATAAAAGGAATGGAGCACTTTAGTTATGAAGAAAGGTTAAAAAATTTAAATCTCTTCAGTTTGGAAAAACGGCGCCTTAGAGGGGATATGATAACATTATACAAATATATTCGGGGCCAGTACAAACCATTACCTGGAAATCTATTCATAAACAGGGCTATACATAGGACACGAGGTCACACATTTAGGCTGGAAGAAAGGAGATTTCATCTAAGGCAAAGAAAAGGTGTGTCTGTTTTTTTTTTTGTTGTTTATTTTGTTTTTTACAGTAAGCGCAATATAGATATATAAAAATGTAAAAATAGTTTTCCTTTTAGGATTAGTTCAGGATTTAGTTTTGTAACCCTGTACTCTATCATAGTTGTGTATAAGTGAGCACATGCGGGTGTTTGTATTCCGATTCATAACTCTACTCAAACCCACCCTGTTAGTCATCCCAAAGTCTCACATGTTCCAATAGCAAGTAGTGGTGTCTGGGAATGTTACCCGTACAGCTGACTCATTGGGTTTCATTAACGATCCCCCTCCGCTGTGCGAAATGTGATCCTGGAGGTGAATCAGCCTGAGCCTGCCGCCATTTCACATATTTCAGGTTTCTTCATAGGCTGCGGAGTTGAACCGTAACAAGATAAACAAGGACTTTCTTGCAGACACCCCACAGCTGGCCGCCTTTAAAAACCCCAAACCTTTTGCCGAGTTAATATTTAGCATATTCTTTCCTGAGTGGCGTTTTAAAGTATTCCAGAATGTGAACTCGAGGCAATAACCCGTCAGTCAGAACATTTCGAAGTACAATTTTATATTTTTGTTGGATTTTTGTTTGATTTGTTTTTTGCCTGTATGCCAACTCTCTTACTCTGCGCCATAGACAATGTTGGTGCCATGTAAACATTTGGATGACTCTAAGCATGTGCTAAATGATGGGTTGGCACTGTCACTGCTCGGTCCGGCTGTATCTAGTGACTAGCTGGATGTCTCATTGGCTACAATCCGTGTTCGTTACGTTTAGAAGGCAAACTGCATGGTGCGTGATGCAATCTGTGTGGTTTAAGGGTGTCTGCATTACTGGGGGCCAGTAATCTGTGATTAGTGGGGGTTATAATCCTGCATATATGGAGCCATTCTGAGCCTGTGTCCGCAGATAACCTGGATTCTATCAGGACTTTGTAGTTCTGGCCAATGGCTGGCTGAGAGTTATGTGAAATGTAGTCTAACAGCTGTCTGGCAATGGTTGGACTCTGCTGGTCAAATCTCTTTTCAGAGCAGCCGTGACTTCCAGTTTATAGATCACCGTTACAGCAAAGAAATTCTTTATTTTCAACCTAGATGTCATTGTAAATAAATAAAAATCCCAATTATTTAAGGTGTAATCCCTGTGATGTCTGTCACGTTGCTTTCTGTGCTGTTTGATGCGATACTCTGCTGGGGATTTGATGCAACGTCTTTGGGTAGATGGTGGTTAAGCGGTGGGATTCACAAATATCCTGTAACTGGTGGGGGGTCGCTCTCAGTGGAAACATCTGTCTCTCTAGCTGAGAAAGTGCTGGGCCGGGGGAGGCCAGAGCACCAGGAAAACTGTTTGTTAATGAAATACTCTTCATATTACATGGGGGAGAAAGGGAGGGTGTTGGTGTTGCACTCCTTCACACTCTTGTGACTGTCTGATTTTAAGATCGTTAAAGACCCAGTAATAAGTAAATTGCGACCCTTTTAGCACATGAACAGCATCTCCTGCTGCAGCTCACATTGCGCCAACCTGACCATTTATTTTGTGATGTAAAGAGTCTCCACTGCATCCCAAAGGGAATTTGTCTCCTGGTGGGTTGTGTGAATTTACCTGGTGATAATTGTATTTTGGGAGATCAGCTGACTGGTGTGTCCCAGCACACCCCCCCCCCCCCCCCATTCCATAATACCGGTTCTGCCCGGTTGGCTGTGAAGTTATAACTTCCAGGCTCTCTAATCTCGTTGCTGAGTAGCGGTGATGGTCTTTAGTGTTTGCTAACCATTAAAAATGGGCATCTGCTATTGTGTGGGTTTACCTCCACATCGGTGGGGGTGGGGGGGGGGGGTGGGGGTGGGGGGGGGGTGGGGGGGGGGGTGGGGGGGGGGGGGGGGGGTGGGGGGGGGGGGGAGGTGTACCTCCACATTGATGGGGGGGGTGGGGGGAGATGTACCTCCACATTGATGTATATATTTTTTTCCTCCCTTTGTTTAGTATCATATAAACAAACTTTCTATGATGTCAACTGAAAATCACTACAATAACAGCGACAAAGAGGTAGATGAGGTCGATGCTGCACTCTCTGACCTGGAGATCACTTTGGAAGGAGGGAAAACCTCCACTATTCTGGTGAGAGCCTTCTAAACATTTATTTGTGGCTCTGTGTGCGCTACTTGTCTCCTGTCTCTTTGTGGCTCTGTGTGCGCTACTTGTCTCCTGTCTCTTTGTGGCTCTGTGTGCGCTACTTGTCTCCTGTCTCTTTGTGGCTCTGTGTGCGCTTCGCGTCTCCTGTCTCTTTGTGGCTCTGTGTGTGCGCTTCGCGTCTCCTGTCTCTTTGTGGCTCTGTGTGTGCGCTTCGCGTCTCCTGTCTCTTTGTGGCTCTGTGTGTGCGCTTCGCGTCTCCTGTCTCTTTGTGGCTCTGTGTGTGCGCTTCGCGTCTCCTGTCTCTTTGTGGCTCTGTGTGTGCGCTTCGCGTCTCCTGTCTCTTTGTGGCTCTGTGTGTGCGCTTCGCGTCTCCTGTCTCTTTGTGGCTCTGTGTGTGCGCTTCGCGTCTCCTGTCTCTTTGTGGCTCTGTGTGTGCGCTTCGCGTCTCCTGTCTCTTTGTGGCTCTGTGTGTGCGCTTCGCGTCTCCTGTCTCTTTGTGGCTCTGTGTGTGCGCTTCGCGTCTCCTTTCTCTTTGTGGCTCTGTGTGTGCGCTTTGTGTCTCCTTTCTCTTTGTGGCTCTCTGTTCCCAGACTGTGCATATATATATATATATATTCTTTTTCTAAAAGTAAATTTTAAAAATAGGGTGATTAAGATGTTTTGTGTAAATCTATGTACTACGGACACTAGAAAACTGGCATTATAATCTGTTACCGTGGAGTTGAGCAAGGAGTACTGTATGGTACAGAGGAAGGAGGGTGCTCTGATGTCATAGTGATGTCGGAGAACAGGATAATGGGGTAATGACTGTGTTAACTGTTGGGGCAAGTAAATTGATCCTAAAAGGTGCAGGGCTCTAAACCGCTCACTAAAATGTTTTTTGCATTTTAAAATGTGAATATTTGGCTGTAATTTGCCGCCCCTTCCCTGGGTGCCGGGGCTGCAATTTGCCGGGAAGATGGTGTGCACGGCACTCTGTACGATAATACAGCCTGGATATAGTGATTTAAGCTTCTCACAACCTGTCTAAATGTTCAGTATTTTTACAAAATTGGCCAGTGACGTCAGCTTCTCTAAAATGTTTTTGTTCTTTACATGTTTTGTTTTAGGGGGACATTACCTCTATTCCAGAACTTACCGACTACTTAAAGGTCTTCAAGTAAGTAAATTCTTTAGCTGCACCCCACTCCCCCCCCCCCCCCCCCTCAAATCACTGCTTAATAATTGTATGGTGTGAGTTGGTAGGCAGTGTACAGCGGGGGGGGTGTAGTGTGAGTGGTATACAATGCATATAGCTGGGGGGTGTATGGTGTGAGTTGGTAGGTGGCGTTTTTTATCTCCTTAATTCCTTTCTAAACCCTCTAACGGGCCACTATCCACGAATGGCTCCATTCTGTAGGGTTTCTCCATGTAGTGAGATAAAACCATCCCAGGTGTTCCATAGACTAGCCTGTTAGTATTGTGATTGAATACAAAACTCCAGTAAATACACACAGAAATCATCCTTATGAACACAGTGAAAAGGATGTATGTTCTGTATAATGCCCCCGTGCTGTCTCTCTGGGTGTCGGTATGTTCTGTATATTGCCCCCGTGCTGTCTCTCTGGGTGTCGGTATGTTCTGTATAATGCCTCCGTGCTGTCTCTCTGGGTGTCGGTATGTTCTGCATAATGCCTCCGTGCAGTGTCTGTATGTTTTGTATAATTGCTCCGCGCTGTGTTTCGGGGTGTGTCGGTATGTTCTGTATAATGCCTTTGTGCTGTCTCTCTGGGTGTCTCTATGTTCTGTATAATGCCTCCGTGCTGTCTCTCTGGGTGTCGGTATGTTCTGCATAATGCCTCCGTGCTGTCTCTCTGGGTGTTGGTATGTTCTGTATAATGCCTTTGTGTTGTCTCTCTGGGTGTCTGTATGTTCTGTATAATGCCCCCGTGCTGTGTTTCGGGGTGTTGGTATGTTCTGTTTAATGCCTCCGTGCTGTGTCTGTATGTTTTTGTATAATTACTCCGCACTGTGTTTCGGGGTGTCGGTATGTTCTGTATAATGCCTTTGTGCTGTCTCTCTGGGTGTCGGTATCTTCTGTATAATGCCCCCGTGCTGTCTCTCTGGGTGTCGGTATGTTCTGTATAATGCCCCCGTGCTGTCTCTCTGGGTGTCTGTATGTTCTGCATAATGCCTCCGTGCTGTGTTTCGGGGTGTCTGTATGTTCTGTATAATGCCTCCGTGCAGTGTCTGTATGTTTTGTATAATTACTCCGCGCTGTGTTTCGGGGTGTCTGTATGTTCTGTATAATGCCCCCGTGCTGTCTCTCTGGGTGTCGGTATGTTCTGTATAATGCCTCCGTGCTGTCTCTCTGGGTGTCGGTATGTTCTGTATATTGCCCCCGTGCTGTCTCTCTGGGTGTCTGTATGTTCTGTATAATGCCCCCGTGCTGTCTCTCTGGGTGTCTGTATGTTCTGTATAATGCCCCCGTGCTGTCTCTCTGGGTGTCGGTATGTTCTGTATATTGCCCCCGTGCTGTCTCTCTGGGTGTCGGTATGTTCTGTATATTGCCCCTGTGCTGTCTCTCTGGGTGTCGGTATGTTCTGCATAATGCCTCCGTGCTGTGTTTCGGGGTGTCGGTATGTTCTGTATATTGCCACAGTTTCTGGGTGTTGGGTGCCTTTTAAGCAAATATTGTTTGTGAAATTGAACCTATAACCGTGGGAGGAACTCGCCGGAGGATTGATTTTCTGCCAACGTCCTAGTTTGTGTTTGTATTCAGTGGTCGTTGGCTCAGAATCTGTTTTCCTCCACGAAGCTATTTTTATTCTGACATCATTCCAAGACGGAGGAAGAAGTCACTTTGACAACAATAATACTGGCTTTATTGATGGCTGTCGTGCCAGCTGCCCACTATCGATGGCTTTTAAATGGCTGGTCAGTCTGACGTGCTGAAGATATCCTCCATAATGTTCAATATATTCAGTTTATAATTAAAATTGGCACGTAGCTAACTTGTCTTTAAAATGACATTTAGGAAAGCTAGGCCCTGTATTACACACAATATACTTGGTGGCCCCTGCAATGTTCAGATGATTTGTTACACCCTGTATAGTCTCCAGGAGTCCTGCTTCCATTTACATGTTCCACACGGTCGTTTGATCTGTGACATGAATTGGTAAAGGATCATGGGAAGGGGTGATTTGCATGAAATGCCAGGCGTTGCCTTTTCAGGAGACAGTTGTGTTGGCTATTTCGCTCTATGTAAAATGAATCCACAGCGTAATGGCTGCTAACAGTGGCTGTGACTGCCATCGGTTTCTGCTTGTTGTTGTGTGTTGATGTAGCATTTCCTGTGTGTCGTGTTGCTGCTGAAACGGTAAATGAATGTATTCAGCTTGGTGACCTTCATTTCTCTGAGCCTGGTGGCGCTGATGGGGTTAACCCAGCTGGGTTCTTAAACATAGAGCTAAAACGTTCCTTCGTCTTCGTTTAACATCCGGCTTCTGCAATATTCTCACAGCCGTCTGCAGAGTAAACTCTTTCTGTGTCCTTATAGTGCTGGTCCTATACAGTCTGACATATGGTCTAAATATTCCCAATTGGTTTTCTGTCTGCTCTCTGCTCTCTCCTCCCCCCCCCCCTTTTTCTTTTCTCTCTCCCCCCACCTTCCTTTTCTTTTCTCTCTCCCCCCACCTTCCTTTTCTTTTCTCTCTCCCCACCTTCCTTTTCTTTTCTCTCTCCCCACCTTCCTTTTCTTTTCTCTCTCCCCACCTTCCTTTTCTTTTCTCTCTCCCCACCTTCCTTTTCTTTTCTCTCTCCCCACCTTCCTTTTCTTTTCTCTCCTCCCCACCTTCCTTTTCTTTTCTCTCCTCCCCACCTTCCTTTTCTTTTCTCTCCTCCCCACCTTCCTTTTCTTTTCTCTCCTCCCCACCTTCCTTTTCTTTTCTCTCCTCCCCACCTTCCTTTTCTTTTCTCTCCTCCCCACCTTCCTTTTCTTTTCTCTCCTCCCCACCTTCCTTTTCTTTTCTCTCTCCCCACCTTCCTTTTCTTTTCTCTCTCCCCACCTTCCTTTTCTTTTCTCTCTCCCCACCTTCCTTTTCTTTTCTCTCCTCCCCACCTTCCTTTTCTTTTCTCTCCTCCCCACCTTCCTTTTCTTTTCTCTCCTCCCCACCTTCCTTTTCTTTTCTCTCCTCCCCACCTTCCTTTTCTTTTCTCTCTCCCCACCTTCCTTTTCTTTTCTCTCTCCCCACCTTCCTTTTCTTTTCTCTCTCCCCACCTTCCTTTTCTTTTCTCTCTCCCCACCTTCCTTTTCTTTTCTCTCTCCCCACCTTCCTTTTCTTTTCTCTCTTCCCACCTTCCTTTTCTTTTCTCTCTCCCCACCTTCCTTTTCTTTTCTCTCTCCCCACCTTCCTTTTCTTTTCTCTCTCCCCACCTTCCTTTTCTTTTCTCTCTCCCCACCTTCCTTTTTCTTTTCTCTCTCCCCACCTTCCTTTTCTTTTCTCTCCTCCCCACCTTCCTTTTCTTTTCTCTCTCCCCACCTTCCTTTTCTTTTCTCTCTCCCCACCTTCCTTTTCTTTTCTCTCTTCCCACCTTCCTTTTCTTTTCTCTCTCCCCACCTTCCTTTTCTTTTCTCTCTCCCCACCTTCCTTTTCTTTTCTCTCTCCCCACCTTCCTTTTCTTTTCTCTCTCCCCACCTTCCTTTTTCTTTTCTCTCTCCCCACCTTCCTTTTCTTTTCTCTCCTCCCCACCTTCCTTTTCTTTTCTCTCTCCCCACCTTCCTTTTCTTTTCTCTCTCCCCACCTTCCTTTTCTTTTCTCTCTCCCCACCTTCCTTTTCTTTTCTCTCTCCCCACCTTCCTTTTCTTTTCTCTCTCCCCACCTTCCTTTTCTTTTCTCTCCTCCCCACCTTCCTTTTCTTTTCTCTCCTCCCCACCTTCCTTTTCTTTTCTCTCCTCCCCACCTTCCTTTTCTTTTCTCTCCTCCCCACCTTCCTTTTCTTTTCTCTCTCCCCACCTTCCTTTTCTTTTCTCTCTCCCCACCTTCCTTTTCTTTTCTCTCTCCCCACCTTCCTTTTCTTTTCTCTCTTCCCCACCTTCCTTTTCTTTTCTCTCTTCCCCACCTTCCTTTTCTTTTCTCTCTTCCCCACCTTCCTTTTCTTTTCTCTCTTCCCCACCTTCCTTTTCTTTTCTCTCTTCCCCACCTTCCTTTTCTTTTCTCTCTTCCCCACCTTCCTTTTCTTTTCTCTCTCCCCACCTTCCTTTTCTTTTCTCTCTTCCCCACCTTCCTTTTCTTTTCTCTCTTTCTCTCTCTCTCCCCCCACTTTAAAAATATCAATATAGATTTACTGGTACTAAAAATTACTTACTTATTTTGGTTTCCTTATCTTTTCCATGAGAGGTGAAAATCTTCTTCTAAAATGTCCGTGCACCCCCTCCCCCTCTTCTTTGACTGTAGGCCAAAGAAGCTCACTCTGAAAGGATACAAACCGTATTGGTGTACCTTTAAAGACACCTCCATCTCCTGTTATAAGAGTAAGGAGGAATCCAGTGGCACTCCTGTCCATCAAATGAACTTGAGAGGTAAGACAGTCAGGAGCTCAATGCTTTTCAAGCTCCAGACCTACTACAGCCCACCAGGAGCGTGTCCTCCCAGGGTAATTGGTGAAACCCAGCCATAGCTCCAGACCTACTACAGCCCACCAGGAGTGTGTCCTCCCAGGGTAATTGCTGAAACCCAGCCATAGCTCCAGACCTCCTACAGCCCACCAGGTGTGTGTCCTACTAATTAATAAAACCCGCCCATAGCTCCAGAACTTCTACTGCCCACCAGGAGTGTATCCTCCTAGGGAAATCAGTGAAACCCACCCATAGCTCCAGGGCCTACTACAGCTCACAACGAATGCATCCTCCCCGGATAACTGGAAAAAACGCTCATAACTGGGACCTCTGTCTGAGCTGAGCTCTGAAGTGCAGGGAGCTGTTCATTGGTTGTGAACTCTCAGCTGGTCACTCTCAACCAATGATCCTGCATGGCTTAGCTTGGCTAATAAAAGCTCCATGCAGGAGCTCCAGTGGAGATTGGCATCAG
Source organism: Pelobates fuscus (assembly GCF_036172605.1). Lineage (NCBI taxonomy): Eukaryota > Metazoa > Chordata > Amphibia > Anura > Pelobatidae > Pelobates > Pelobates fuscus. The sequence goes on from NC_086329.1 coordinate 1,672,958, forward strand.
GTGGACCTCAGGTGAGTTCTAAAACAGTTTGATTACTTTCCCTCTGAGGCTAATATCATGGTTTCCATTCGCGGGAGGGAGTTCATGTCGAAACATTTTATTTAAAGCTGGTTTTGTTGAGGAATCTGTATCCCTGTAGATGTCATTATGAGGACGGTATAGAATGCCGTTGGTCTGTGGGAGGTTTGTAAGTTAGTAGCTCCTTGTTTAATGTTTCACTGTGCAGTAAAGGTCCAAATAGGAGAGTGATGTCCGGGAGAATTTTGGTCTGGAATAGCTTTCTGTGAGATTAACTCAGCAATCCAGTGATCGACGGACTGAATGTTTGAGCTGACCTGGTTTAGTCCATTTTACTCATTTAGAATAACAATCTTGGTTTTTTTTTTTCCAAATCCAGCTTTCATGTGACCACGTTGGCTATACATCCTGGCTTCTGGCTATTTATACTCCATTGTGCGCAGTCAGAATATTTCCCCTATGATGATTGATTGATCTGTTGGATATAGAGAAAGCTGTGATTGACACAGAATTTCGAACTACAGAACGGCCAAAGAGTTTCAATCCTTTTATTTTATTTATTTCTTTTAAAGGATCAATCTAAGCACAAAAACCTATAGCGCTCAGTGATGTGAACCTTAAGCCTCGTACTTATTTGCCTGATGTATCCATAACTCTACAGAGAATGACATGAACTTCAGAATGGTCTTCCGTACATGTTTTAACCAGACCATCGTGGTTTTTTTTTGGTTTTTTTTCAATGCAGGTTGTGAGGTGACGCCAGATGTTAATATCTCTGGGCAGAAGTTTAACATTCGCCTTCTTATCCCCGTTGCCGAGGGCATGCATGAGATCTGGCTGCGCTGCGATAATGTAAGTATTCCTACTGTTCATTGCTGCGGTGGTGTGTCTATCTGGCATTCATGGTAATTTTCTCTACCCTGCAGGAGAAGCAGTATGCCAACTGGATGGCAGCCTGCAGATTGGCATCAAAGGGCAAGACCATGGCAGATAGCTCATACAGCTTGGAAGTCCAGAACATCTTATCTTTTCTAAAGATGCAACATTTAAACCCAGACCCACCACTAATCCCTGACCAAATGAACTCTGACATTAACCCGGAATGTGTGGTTTCTCCTCGCTATTTAAAGAAGTACAAAAATAAACAGGTATGGGTTCATTCAGCAGTATTCGCAGCTTTAGAATCTTGATGTGCCCACAGTCTCCCTGGGGCAGGGAGGGGTTTATTTAAAATAATCTGCTTGACCGCAGGACCATGTCATGTTTCACTATTGTGATTGTTGCTGTGTCCCACCTTCCACTTTTAGTAGAATTAAAGAGCAGTGCAGGTTAAGATAGAGATATATATATTTATTTGTAAATGTTTTTTCCAGAACATAAATTGCCTTCACTCACAATGGTATATAAAATATTATTCTATTGGGATTAGTCACCTTATCAATATTGTGTCACACCCCTCTTTGCCCCAGAGCACACTAACTTCTTTGTGGTATGACATTAGCGAGGTTCCTTAAACATTAGTAGAGGTTCTGCAATGACTCTTCCACGTTCCAAGTCTGATCTGGTGACTGCGGTGTCCATTCGAGGGCAACGCATTGATGTGTGTTTATTTAAATCACACATTTTCCTAGTGGAAGTAGCCATTAGAAAAAGAGTCAATTCTGGCTATTCACAGATACACGTGGCCAGCGATAACTCCATGGCAGGCTGTGGCATTTAAACAATGCTAATCTGTCCCAGGAAATTCTTCCCTCGCCAGCCAGAACTGTTGAAATGTTGGGTCCATGGACCCTTTGCATTCTGACCTTACCGTCAAACAGCAGAAATGTTAATCACCAAGTGATGTTTTGAGTCCTCTTCTGTTCAGCTCTGCCTGTGTTCACACGCTCCCCGCAGTTTCTTGTTCTTGCTGACGGGACTGGCAAGCAGTGTGGTCGTCTGCTGCTGTAGCCCATCCTTCAACAAGTGGTCAGAGACATTCCTCCATCTTAAAGCTTCCATATTAGTTAGCCAGAATCGGGCCACCTATTCTTCTCTAGCCCCTCTCTTTAACCCACAGAGCTGCAGCTCAGTGTTTGGTTTTCATGACAGTCTGTCTCTAAACTCTTAAGACTGTTCTGTGTTAAATTCCCAGGATATCAGCAGAGGTTGACATGCTCAGACCTCTGGCACCAGCAATCATTCCACAGTTACCCATTAACCTATTAAACCGCTTGACTATGTCTAAATAACCAATTGAAACACTTGCCCTTTCTGTGTGAATGAGTAATAACATGGAGACCACTGAAAATAGAGCTTGAGGAAGCTTAAAGGGACTCTATAGTCACCAGAATAACTACAGCTTATTGAATTAGTTCTGGTGAGTAGAATCATTACCTTCAGGCTTTTTGCTGTAAACACTGTCTATTCAGAGAAAATGCAGTGTTTACATTACAGCCTAGTGATAACGTCACTGGCCACTCCTCAGATGGCTGTTAGAGATCCTTCCTGGGTCATGGCTGCCTAAAATGCATCCAAACATTCAGTGTCTCCTCCCTCTGCATGCAGACACTGAACTTTCCTCATAGAGATTCATTGATTCAATTCATCTCTATGAGGATATGCTGATTGGCCAGGGCTGTGTTTGAATCATGCTGGCTCTGCCCCTGATCTGCCTCCTTGTCAGTCTCAGCCAATCCTATGGGGAAGCATTGTGATTGGATCAGGCTACCACTTCTGATGATGTCAGCAGACTGCTTGTTTTTCTGAGGCAAACCACATGCAGATCTACAGCTTCAGGCGTGAATACAGTAACATTTTGCTATATTTATGGAGGCATGAGGGGCCCAGGGGGGCTAGATGGTGGATTTAACACTATAGGGTCAGGAATAGTGATGTCGCGAACATAACCTTTTCCAAACGCAAATGTTCGCGACCGGGTGAACCGGGCGAACCGCCATAGACTTCAATAGGCAGGCGAATTTTAAAACCCACAGGGACTCTTTCTGGCCACAATAGTGATGGAAAAGTGGTTTCAAGGGGACGAACACCTGGACTGTGGCATGCCGGAGGGGGATCCATGTCAAAACTCCCATGGAAAATTACATAGTTGATGCAGAGTCTGGTTTTAATCCATAAAGGGCATAAATCACCTAACATTCCTAAATTGTTTGGAATAACGTGCTTTAAAACATCAGGTATGATGTTGTATCAATCAGGTAGTGTAAGGGTTACGCCCGCTTCACAGTGACAGACCAAACTCCCTGTTTAACGCACCGCAAACAGTCCCTTTGCACAACCGCAAACTCCCCATTTGCCCAAGGTTGGATACCAAGCTAGCCATGTCCCGTTCCTTGTCCTCACTGATGTCATTGAAGGTCTCTTCCTCCACCCAGCCACGTACAACACCAAGGGTTAAGAGCGAGCTTGTGACTCGAGCCGTGCTCCTAGTGCCAGGCGGGCCACGTGACCGATCACTGCGGTCAGTGCACGCGGCTAAGTCAGAAGAGGAGATCGCATGCGGCTCGTGTGGAGGCAGGAGTGATCCAGCCACGCGCGGCTCAAGCTTAGGAGCCAGGTCGGTCCCAGGATAAGGTAAATACAGCCACAACCACTTATCCCAATCACACACCTTTCCTAACGTCCTATCCCATTAAAAGCATATTACCGCGTATTTAATAAAACAGACCCCCTACTTCATCCAGGTTACCGATCGATTGTTCGATATTCTGAGCCCTCTCTGATTTACTGTACACGACTATTCGATATTCCCACAAATTTTATATAGCATTTTATGTTTGTTTGAGACCACCTTAAAAATATTGGATATCGCTAAAAATCATGATCACTATATACTTTCTCTCCAAACCTCTAAAACGAACCAAACTACTCATCTGTCCGCTATACCACTTTATATACCAGTTAAAATACTTGACTCTTACTTACCCACACTCAGTCATGCCACACACATTTCACCACTACTCTCACTGAATCCCTCTGACTATGGCTAAATTCATCTTCTACATCAGAACACTACTCCTAAGATTGGGTTGTATCCACGTCTCGGGTCTTTCATTTAGAATAGGGGCAGCTTCGGTCTCCTTCAACACTGACACTCCAGTGCATATTATTAAAAGATTGGGCAGATGGAAATCCTCAGTCTACAACCGATATATTCCTCATCCCGAGAAAGAAATGAGGAAAGCTTTTAAAAGTTTGGCTTTGTAAATTTGATGCAATAAGTGTGTTTTTCTTTAATACCTTTTCACCCTCTTTGCATGAACCCGATTTACATATATTACTAATATGTTTCTGAACATATATATTATATTATTCACTCACTCACTCACTCTCTGGGCCGGCCTAAGACATCATGCTGCCTAGGTCCAACGATAAATGACTGTGGCGGATAATGTATAATAAACACAGGTTACTGGCTATGGGGGGGGGGGGGGTGGGAATAATGTATAATAAACACAGGTTACTGGCTATGGGAGGATAATGTATAATAAACACAGGTTACTGGCTATGGGAGGATAATGTATAATAAACACAGGTTACTGGCTATGGGAGGATAATGTATAATAAACACAGGTTACTGGCTATGGGAGGATAATGTATAATAAACACAGGTTACTGGCTATGGGAGGATAATGTATAATAAACACAGGTTACTGGCTATGGGAGGATAATGTATAATAAACACAGGTTACTGGCTATGGGAGGATAATGTATAATAAACACAGGTTACGGGCTATGGGAGGATAATGTATAATAAACACAGGTTACTGGCTATGGGGGATAATGTATAATAAACACAGGTTACTGGCTATGGGAGGATAATGTATAATAAACACAGGTTACTGGCTATGGGGAGGATAATGTATAATAAACACAGGTTACTGGCTATGGGAGGATAATGTATAATAAACACACAAAAAAAGAGTGCAGCATCAGAATTAATCTAAATTGTATGCTGCCTGGGAGGGAGGGTCTGCAGCTGATTGGCTGGAATGTGTCTGCTGACTGTGAGGTACAGGGTCAAAGTTTACTCGATGATGAATAGGGGGCATACCGAACATCGCATATGTTCGCCATCCGTGGCGAACGGGAACAAGCTATATTCGCCAGGAACTATTCGCCAGCGAACCATTCGGGACATCACTAGTCAGGAATGCATGCTTGTGTTCCTGACCCTATAGTGATCCTTTAATGTACTGTTCACAGTGAAATACTCTAATAGGATTTTATTTTAATGTACTAAAACTTGGGCGCATGCAAAAACAATGACACTTCTCCCCTCCCTCCCCCCCCCCCCCCCCTCCTTGTCTGTGTGTGTCTGTAAAAGTTTCAAGTTCCAGGATCCAACAGCAGGAGCTCTCACTCTGGACATTTTAAAAATACTATTTTAACTTGATACCATGCTGGACGTTCACCTGCTTGTTTCACTCTGGTCAAAAGTATTCTCCCAGTCCTATTAATAACGAACACCCTGTCCTGCTACCGGAAATGACAGTGTGGCACATAAAGGGTCAACTTGTGCATGAGTATGGGCACAGGTCCAAAATAGTGGGATCTTCGAGGTCGGATGTGACTTCTGCATAGTTTACAATCCCATGACCTAGAGTTGTACCGGAAACTCTGTGCCCAGGGAATGAATGGAATGCAGCCCGCGTGTCCCCACTGAAACATGTCCTCTGTCTATTTACCCTCCACAGCCAAGATCCAGCCATTGCAACGACCCTGAACTTCTATACAGTCACTTTTTTTTTTTCTCCATTCCTCAGAATCCTTAAAAATATTTATTTTGGTAAATCTTCTGCCCAATATCTCCCTGCAATGGAATATCTATAGAGGTTAAAATGCTGATGGGGGGGGAGCACTCTGCAGGGACATTCCTTTCGTTTCCATGACGATTGCTCCACGTTATGGTGCCGTTATATAAACGGGTCATGGTTAGGAGTCTCGGTGCTGTGCGATCCATTCTCATGCGCCCAGCAGTCTATATCTGGCTTTGCTGTCTGTCTTCTATTCTTTGTCATGTGATTTGCATGTTTGCGTGTAGTGCGAATACTTTATAAACCTCACTGCTTTATTTATTTTTTCTTTTCCCCTTCTGGGTTTCATTCCTTCGCCTTTTCTGCCTGCAGCTGGGCTATGTACGAGAATTGGTAAGTCTCAATCCCATCCGTCGGACTTCGATCTCGATATTCGTTTTTTGTTAAACTTTCCTGGCTAACACTTTCTGGCTGCGATCAGTGTATGGAATAATCTTTTTATTATCGTTTTTGGTGTGAAGTGCATGTTCTAAACACGCGATGAATGATCGGTCTTGCTGCTATGCATGTGTCTGACAGTGGGGTGCATTGTATAGACGAACAGCTCAAGGCTTTTTAGTTTTTGTGGCTACAACCAGAACCTCTGCACTCGCACGGAGTTAATCTGTTTTATACACGGTGTGTGCGATACAGCGGGTACGTGAATGCACTCAGCAGTAAGTGTTCAAACCTTGGTATAAACTGACTGTTTCGCTCGGAAAGAGATTTGGAAAAGTGTAAGCGGTTTCAGTCGGAGTCTGTCAGAGGACAAAAAAAAATCCAATATTAAAACCGCAGATCGGTAGAATCCATTGCTAAATGGAACCTCAGGCAATGTATCTAGGGTTTCACGCTCGCTGTGTTGCCATAATAAGGCTATTGACCTTCTTGGTTTTGTGTATTTTTTTAATATTCAAGCCTATAGACGGTCTGTCTAGATAAAGCCGTGCATTCAGATATCCACTTGGTGTAAAAATAAAATCTGTGGTTTTGTATTGGTTTTCACAATTTTCAGATAACAAAACACATTTGATTTGAAAACCGATTCTTATAATGTAAAAGTAATTAATTTTTAATCCCAATAATTAGCGCATTGATTGGCTCCCGAGTTGCTGTGTGCTATTTCATTTGTTCACTTTCTATCCTTTTGTCTGTTTTTATTAGATCACAGCCCGGATTCTAGAGGCGCATCAGAATGTCGCTCAGATGAGTCTTATAGAAGCAAAGATGAGATTTATCCAGGCCTGGCAGTCTCTTCCTGAATTCGGGATCTCTCATTTCCTTGCCAGGTGCGTCAATAGACACTCTACTGCCGAAATACAAAAATGATGCAGTTTTTTTCCGTTGTGGATATATCTAAAAACAGCTTGTAATAGCTTAAGTTCTCTTGTCACACAGACTTCCCAATGCAGCTCAATGAGATGTCTTTGCATGCCCTCCCCTTCTAACCCCGCCTAGACTTTCTGTGGCTGTCCAATCACAGACTTCCCAATGCAGCTTAATGAGATGTCTTTGAAAGGCAGCTGCTCTGAGCAATTGGTGCCTCTTGAGTTTCTCTTGAGTTTACTGAGCTAAACAAACCAGGAACAGAACCAACGGACAGCCTTGTGTGTAACAAGGTTCATTTATAAATTTGACAATTTCTTTTGAAATTTATTTTTATTCCAATTATACTAAAAGGGATTTCATTCTGTGAGTATCATAGTATTAGCCAGGGGGGCTTTTATGCTCTGTGTATATTGTAGTATTAGCGGCGGGGTTTCATGCTGTGAGTATCGTAGTATTAGCGGAGGTTGTGTTTAAAAACCTTGTTTGAATCAGAACATTTGCTGCATTTGTTGTTTTTCCGCAGATTTCAAGGAGGTAAAAAGGAAGAATTGATCGGGATCGCTTATAACAGACTGATCCGAATGGACGCAAGCACCGGCGATGCCATTAAGACCTGGCGTTTCAGCAATATGAAACAATGGAACGTCAACTGGGAAATTAAAATGGTAACTCTGCGCGCTCCGCATCTGACTCCTATCACTCTCAGGGGTTCAATTCAGATCTTCACATGTATTAACTGGAAAATCTGAAACCTTCCAAAAGCCTGGCTGCGTGAACCCTTAGTATTTCATGGTCAACGTTGACTCCTGGTGAAATAGAAATGCTAGGTCTGTAAACAGGAGGTAAATATGCGGGAGCAGTCGGGAATCCTTGTTAACGGATAACAAACCTGTCTCCATATATCTTGTAATATCAATGGTGCCGTTCTGCAGATCGATGACACAATGTGCGCATGTTTCCTCTGACATTCGTTGTGCTAACAGTCTGCTGGTTAAACTGCAGCTCTCCTAGAGCCATAGACTCTTATCCAAACTGCGGTGCTTCGATTTTACAATATTATGGTCTATAGTTCACAAAGAATGGGCAAAAAAAATCTAGAGAGGAGATTGGTCAGATCAGCAGCTCAATGTTAGAACACATTGTGACCAACAAAGATAGAAAATGTTAAGGAAGAGAATTCATCAATAGAACGTTTTATTAAATTAAAACCAGAGGGGCTGTAATGCCGTGCACGAAGTGAGTGAAGTCTTCACAATGTCTGTGAAAGCCATTTATGGGATCGGTCTATACACTGCTTGGCTTTTGTTCCAATAAACGCAACGTTCTGGTGTATCTAATTATAGTCACTGTATCTCAATATTTTTTATTTTTTTTAGGTGACTGTGGAGTTTGCCGATGAAATGAGGTTGTCCTTTATCTGCACAGAAGTCGACTGCAAAACAGTCCACGAATTTATTGGCGGTTACATTTTCCTGTCTACTCGGGCAAAGGACCAGAACGAAAGTCTAGATGAAGAAATGTTCTTCAAGCTTACAAGCGGTTGGGTGTGAGGGTTCCTGACCCAGCCGCCCACTGCTATGAATTCCTCAGAGCGGTTTCTCTCAATTTCCCCCCACACCCCCTTAAAGCTGCTTTAAATCAGACACAATAAAGTGCTTGAAATGTATCCAGTCTAATTTTACAGATCTGTGCACAATCAAGCACTTCAATCACCGAGTGGAGAGCGAGACAAAGCTCATACCAACGCGTCTCGCATCCCCTTGGTACTCTGTCAACCATCCACCGTCTGTAGCAAGTTCAGCAGTTGTCATGGTGGAAAGCCAGGATTTTTATCTTTCAGTTTTCATCAGTCCGCGTTTGTGACCGCAAAAATGGTTATACGAAGGAAAGCTTACGAATTTGAAGCCATTATCTATATAAATATCCAGGGCTTAAGATATTATATAATATATTATTTATCAGGTGCATTGCATGTATTTTTATATTTCGGATTTCTCAAGTTGACCTCGTGTTTTTCAAACTGCCTCCTGCCTTTCAGAAAGATTTTAACTTGTCTTTGCGACATGCCGGGTCAACGTGAAATCGTCGGCTACTCTATCAAATTAAAAATACCGCGGCCTTTAAGAATCTGCCATGTTGGCGCCTGTGACCGGTGTCTTGTCCTGCTTTATTATTTCTTTCAGTCTACTGCAGGCCTGCCCTACAATGGCCTTCCGACTTTTGCTGGACTACAACTCTGAGGATTCTGGGAAATGTAGTCCCAGCAATGTTTCTAGAGCCATGGGTGGATTACCATATAGTATTAAAGAAATGTAGTATTTACCAGCAGATATGCAACATTTCATTCTGATATGAAGTAAAGGTCTAATGAAGTATACGTTTTTGTGTAACTTATGTAAAAACACAAATTTTATAAAACTGTACAGTTTTTTTTTTTGTTTTGTTTTTTTGTTCTAAACGACTCACGCATTTTCTTTAGCTATAGTGCCTTCATTTAAAATTTATATTTTGCATTTAAGAATGTATGCCTCAATTTTTCTAGTATTAAAAGCGATTCACTACAATATTAATATTTGTGACCCTAATGAAATGTTGAGGGTCTCTTTGGGAACCTGGTATTTGGGCTGCAGAGACACGCTGAATTATGCAATGATGGCTTCACGCCGCTGACCTCTTAAAGGCGCCATTACCCATGATGCTTTTATCCCGTGCTGGATGTGGGCATAATTAATGTGGCATACCCTTTTAAAATATATATATATATTTTTTCCCCTAAATAAATGTAGTTTATCTTATTTTTATTTTTTTGTCCTTAATGAACAATTTGAGTTAACCTCTGAATTTGACATTCCCTGGTGCCAAGCTGGGCCAATATCCAGGTCCTCACATCCACTACAAGCGGGGTATAACCTGCAAATCAACATCAACACTAAAGGTCTATAGTCCCAGACTGTTCTGTGTCCCACTAACCAGGCTGGCTGCCAATCAAAAAGGACGCTGAACGGTTTGATCAAACATGGTCCCTGCCTCATTCAGTAGTGAGGGTTTGCGATGCATTGCTTGTACTCGACCATATTTAAAGTATTATTGTGTTGCATTGTCAGAGTGGAATGCATTCTCAGAACTTCTACAAATAGTGTTTAAACCTGCTTTGTTATGACATAAAACTATGTAAAAATGCTTTTTATTTTAAATAAAAGATAACCTTAATTTGTTGTGTTTTATTCCCCCCACCCCCCCTTTAGAAATTGGTGGTTTGTTTTCAATCTGATTTGGTTCAGCTACCTCCAGCCTCCGCACATTTAGCACAATAAAGGAAACCAAACCAGTCTTTACCGTTTTGTGTGCTTTTGCTTTTAGTGTATGGTGTTTCTGGAGCTGTGATGGCAGAATAAAATGACACCGCGTTTGCTGATCTCATCAATCCTTGCTGTAGACTATTTGTTTAACAATGTGACCTTTGTGCCTTTTCTTGTCACTGGAAAATGGAACATTTTGTGAATGTAATGCATGGAGATCCCTTTAAATGCAGTCAGTTTTTTCCTAGTCTCTTACAAAAGTAAAGGAATAGGTGCATTGATGCTGGTAGGACACTTATTGTAATTTGTTACAAATAACTTGCCATAAAAAATTAGGGATATCACTACGATCCCTGTGTGGTTTATCCACTAAATTGACACATTATTGACTGCAGCTGACACTATTGGTTTTATATATTTTTTTTATCTTTCTTTAAAACCATTATTTTGGCTTGATTTGTGTCTGATCCTGCAGACAAGCTGCATTTTGTGAGTGCCACCTAGTGGTGAGGGTGTAATTCTAAGAAATAAACATGGGGCTATGTGAACCAGGAATGACCTAACAATTATTAGTTGTAACTAGAGCTCGAAGTTATCGCTGTTGTTGTCTGTGTTAACCGGAGCACGGGATTCTCGCCATCGTTGGCGGTGTTGACCAGAGCTCGGAATTATTGCAATCCAGCACCACCTGAGTTGTTAATTTTATTGGCAATCTCTTCTAGTTTACTCCTAAGTAGCCTAAGTTGACTTCCACGGTTCACACACCATTGCTATACTTAACCCAGATACCCAATGGGTATCAAGTAAGGTATGGTGACCCATCCTCAAAAATCCACTGTACCGGTGGGATTGGGGTTCATCTGTCACCAGTGAAACCCTCACCAGATCCTCCATACCAAACTCAGCAGTTCCAGAACGACCTCCCAATGTGCCGTGCCAGGCTTTGAGGAGACCCATTGGTCTGACTGCAGAGCAGTGTGTTGGAAGATCATTTGATTGCAGTGGAGCAGACTTTTAAGTTCAAAAGTGGCTCTTAAATATGGAATACCTTCCTGCTAATTTTCACTAGTCATTTGAACTCTTCCTAAATATTCCACCTGGTTCAACCCATGTTAATCTGCTGATTGTATTCCCTTTTTCCATTAGTTTATATTTTTTGTTCAACGTGGTTGTATTTGGCTGCCCAGGGTTACTGCTTGGGATATTACTGTGGATTTCGGTCTATGCCTAATATTCAATTTAATTTTGTTACTGCTCAATCCGTGTATTGCCTCTTTATTAGAGTAAGGAACACTCTAATCACAATACATCAGAATTTAGTGGTTTTAGTCCATAGTCCCGTCAGGGCCGCCACCAGAAACTTTGGGGCCCCTAATTCAGCTCAGGGTCTGGGTCCTGCCTCCAAATCACGCCCAAAGGGACAGACACGCGGACACACACACACACACACTGAGACCTACACACATATACAGACACACAGGCATACATAGTGACAGACACATACTAACATACATACAGACCCACATGCATGAGGACATACTTATGACACACAGGCATACATTCAGACTGGCATACATACATACATACTGACATCCATACACACATACATAGACAGACATGCATACGGACATCCACACACACAGACATACGTTCATAATGACACAGACATATATTCAGACATACATACACACACACACCTACCTCATTTTTCAGCCACCCTCCTGTTACTTACCTTTTCTTTGCTGGAGGGTGGCTGGGGCTGATGGGATTCGGCACGGGTGTCCCTTTTCACTGCCTGGCTGACTCTCCTCCCGAGTGGAGTGAGCTGGGAGAAAGTGACCACTTCCTCCCAGTGCGGCTGCATTATTTATTTATTTATTTATTTTAAAAAAAATTATTTTTTTTTAAAAAGGGTCCCGGTCGCGCTATTACACGGCCACAGTGCTGACCGGGCCCCTGAAGATATAGGGCCCATTGGGTTGCCCTAAGTGCGTGGGCCACCCGATAGGTCCCACCAGCGTGCAGATCCGCCGCTACATGTGGGGCCCGGAACAACAGTCATAGTTGTCACCCCCTGATGGCGGCCCGACTCCCTGTAGACTAAGTTTTTGGGTGAAAACCAGCAATGTTTGCACGTATCGGCATGGTTCTACAGCCCGTTAAGCAGCCTCTCCATGAAAACTTCCCATCTGGTGGTGAAATACCTGTATAGAGAACTCTGAGAAGTAACGTGTGTCCCCGATTCTTGTAATCTGATGGGACCGAATATACGGATGGCTGGGTTATGGGTCAGTTTAGCTGTGTTTTATAAAGGGGAGTGTGGCGATGCCAAGTAAAGAGTGCTCTTAAAGCAAGTTTATTTTTACTGTGCGTGTTCCTTTAACAATGTACACTGTTGGGTTCATAGAACAAAGTACGTCTAATATGCTGACCGTTCCCACATTCCATCTCCTGCCCAGTACCGTCCCATGTATTCCTAAAAAAACTCACTTTGTGTGCTGCCCAGTGGGCCTGTGATCATTTTATAAAATAACAGGCCCAGGCCGAGTGATATAAAATGATTACAGGCCCAGGCCGAGTGATATAAAATGATTACAGGCCCACGCCGAGTAATATAAAATGATTACAGGCTCAGGCCGAGTGATATAAAATGTTTACAGGCCCAGGCCGAGTGATATAAAATGATTACAGGCCCAGGCCGAGTGATATAAAATGATTACAGGCTCACGCCGAGTAATATAAAATGATTACAGGCCCAGGCCGAGTGATATAAAATGATTACAGGCCCAGGCCGAGTGATATAAAATGATTACAGGCTCACGCCGAGTAATATAAAATGATTACAGGCCCAGGCCGAGTGATATAAAATGATTACAGGCCCAGGCCGAGTGATATAAAATGATTACAGGCTCAGGCCGAGTAATATAAAATGATTACAGGCCCACGCCCGCCGAGTAATATAAAATGATTACAGGCCCACACCGAGTGATATAAACTGATTACAGGCCCACGCCGAGTAATATAAAATGATTACAGGCCCACGCCGAGTGATATAAAATGATTACAGGCCCACGCCGAGTGACATAAAATGATTACAGGCCCAGGCCGAGTAACATAAAATGATTACAAGCTCACGCCCGCCGAGTAATATAAAATGATTACAGGCCCAGGCCGAGTAATATAAAATGATTACAGGCCCACGCCGAGTAATATAAAATGATTACAGGCCCACGCCGAGTGATATAAACTGATTACAGGCCCACGCCGAGTAATATAAAATGATTACAGGCCCACGCCGAGTGATATAAAATGATTACAGGCCCACGCCGAGTGACATAAAATGATTACAGGCCCAGGCTGAGTAACATAAAATGATTACAAGCTCACGCCCGCCGAGTAATATAAAATGATTACAGGCCCAGGCCGAGTAATATAAAATGATTACAGGCCCACGCCGAGTAATATAAAATGATTACAGGCCCACGCCGAGTGATATAAAATGATTACAGGCCCAGGCCGAGTAACATAAAATGATTACAGGCCCAGGCCGAGTAACATAAAATGATTACAGGCCCAGGCCGAGTGATATAAAATGATTACAGGCCCAGGCCGAGTGATATAAAATGATTACAGGCCCAGGCCGAGTAATATAAAATGATTACAAGCCCACGCCGAGTAACATAAAATGATTACAGGCCCACGCCGAGTAATATAAAATGATTACAGGCCCAGGCCGAGTGATATAAAATGATTACAGGCTCATGCTGAGTAATATAAAATGATTACAGGCCCACGCCCGCCGAGTAATATAAAATGATTACAGGCTCAGGCCGAGTGATATAAAATGATTACAGGCCCACGCCGAGTGATATAAAATGATTACAGGCTCATGCTGAGTAACATAAAATGATTACAGGCCCACGCCGAGTAATATAAAATGATTACAGGCCCAGGCCGAGTAATATAAAATGATTACAGGCCCAGGCCGAGTAACATAAAATGATTACAGGCCCAGGCCGAGTGATATAAAATGATTACAGGCCCACGCCGAGAGATATAAAATGATTACAGGCCCAGGCCGAGTGATATAAAATGATTACAGGCCCAGGCCGAGTGATATAAAATGATTACAGGCCCAGGCCGAGTGATATAAAATGATTACAGGCCCACGCCGAGTGATATAAAATGATTACAGGCCCAGGCCGAGTAACATAAAATGATTACAGGCCCAGGCCGAGTAACATAAAATGATTACAGGCCCAGGCCGAGTGATATAAAATGATTACAGGCTCATGCTGAGTAATATAAAATGATTACAGGCCCACGCCCGCCGAGTAATATAAAATGATTACAGGCCCACGCCGAGTGATATAAAATGATTACAGGCTCATGCTGAGTAATATAAAATGATTACAGGCCCACGCCCGCCGAGTAATATAAAATGATTACAGGCTCAGGCCGAGTGATATAAAATGATTACAGGCCCACGCCGAGTGATATAAAATGATTACAGGCTCATGCTGAGTAACATAAAATGATTACAGGCCCACGCCGAGTAATATAAAATGATTACAGGCCCAGGCCGAGAAATATAAAATGATTACAGGCCCAGGCCGAGTAACATAAAATGATTACAGGCCCAGGCCGAGTGATATAAAATGATTACAGGCCCACGCCGAGTGATATAAAATGATTACAGGCCCAGGCCGAGTGATATAAAATGATTACAGGCCCAGGCCGAGTGATATAAAATGATTACAGGCCCAGGCCGAGTGATATAAAAGGATTACAGGCCCACGCCGAGTGATATAAAATGATTACAGGCCCAGGCCGAGTAACATAAAATGATTACAAGCTCACGCCCGCCGAGTAATATAAAATGATTACAGGCCCAGGCCGAGTAATATAAAATGATTACAGGCCCACGCCGAGTAATATAAAATGATTACAGGCCCACGCCGAGTGATATAAAATGATTACAGGCTCATGCTGAGTAACATAAAATGATTACAGGCCCACGCCGAGTAATATAAAATGATTACAGGCCCAGGCCGAGTAATATAAAATGATTACAGGCCCAGGCCGAGTAACATAAAATGATTACAGGCCCAGGCCGAGTGATATAAAATGATTACAGGCCCACGCCGAGTGATATAAAATGATTACAGGCCCAGGCCGAGTGATATAAAATGATTACAGGCCCAGGCCGAGTGATATAAAATGATTACAGGCCCACGCCGAGTGATATAAAATGATTACAGGCCCAGGCCGAGTAACATAAAATGATTACAGGCCCAGGCCGAGTGATATAAAATGATTACAGGCTCATGCTGAGTAATATAAAATGATTACAGGCCCACGCCCGCCGAGTAATATAAAATGATTACAGGCCCAGGCCGAGTGATATAAAATGATTACAGGCCCACGCCGAGTGATATAAAATGATTACAGGCCCAGGCCGAGTGATATAAAATGATTACAGGCCCAGGCCGAGTGATATAAAATGATTACAGGCCCAGGCCGAGTGATATAAAAGGATTACAGGCCCACGCCGAGTGATATAAAATGATTACAGGCCCAGGCCGAGTAACATAAAATGATTACAAGCTCACGCCCGCCGAGTAATATAAAATGATTACAGGCCCAGGCCGAGTAATATAAAATGATTACAGGCCCACGCCGAGTAATATAAAATGATTACAGGCCCACGCCGAGTGATATAAAATGATTACAGGCTCATGCTGAGTAACATAAAATGATTACAGGCCCACGCCGAGTAATATAAAATGATTACAGGCCCAGGCCGAGTAATATAAAATGATTACAGGCCCAGGCCGAGTAACATAAAATGATTACAGGCCCAGGCCGAGTGATATAAAATGATTACAGGCCCACGCCGAGTGATATAAAATGATTACAGGCCCAGGCCGAGTGATATAAAATGATTACAGGCCCAGGCCGAGTGATATAAAATGATTACAGGCCCACGCCGAGTGATATAAAATGATTACAGGCCCAGGCCGAGTAACATAAAATGATTACAGGCCCAGGCCGAGTGATATAAAATGATTACAGGCTCAGGCCGAGTGATATAAAATGATTACAGGCTCATGCTGAGTAATATAAAATGATTACAGGCCCACGCCCGCCGAGTAATATAAAATGATTACAGGCCCACGCCGAGTGATATAAAATGATTACAGGCTCATGCTGAGTAATATAAAATGATTACAGGCCCAGGCCGAGTAATATAAAATGATTACAGGCTCAGGCCGAGTGATATAAAATGATTACAGGCTCATGCTGAGTAATATAAAATGATTACAGGCCCACGCCCGCCGAGTAATATAAAATGATTACAGGCTCAGGCCGAGTAATATAAAATGATTACAGGCCCACGCCGAGTGATATAAAATGATTACAGGCTCATGCTGAGTAACATAAAATGTTTACAGGCCCACGCCGAGTAATATAAAATGATTACAGGCCCAGGCCGAGTAATATAAAATGATTACAGGCCCAGGCCGAGTAACATAAAATTGTGATGTAATTCCAGTAAAATACAAGTTTAGCAGGCTAAGATTGCCACAAGGCATATGTATGTATATGTGTTTGTAGTACACGTAGCTAAGATACTGTTATCACTGTACTGACCAGGTGCAGGAATGTAAGAACTGGAATTACGCGTCCCTCTCCTTTGTATCAGATGAGCCACGTGGTTAGACCGGATGGATGAGTTTAGACTCTATTTATTAAATAGGTTAAGGGTATGTGTGGGTGTAGTTAATTGTGGGAGGAGCTACAGTGCTATATAAGGAATGTACTCTATGTATTCAGTACTCAGACTTTGCTGTATTTTGGTGACGCTAGTCCCTCTGAGTCCCGATCGGTGATCCAATAAAGAATCTCTTCCTTCCTGAAGAAACCTGTGTCCATCTCTCTGTGCTTGGCTTCCGTCAGTTTCTCCGGTATCATTTGGTGCGTTGGCCGGGAAGCTCATCGTTCAACGGTAGCTGAGAGGCAGAGGCGTGAGACGGTCTATCTTTGCCCACGTTCTCTACGGCTGCACCCCTGAACTTCTGCGTGGACCTCCCTTCGTCTCGGCGCCACTGGTCTGTTGTCCAGGAGATCATCGGCCTCTACGTGAGAAGTGCTGGGGTGTCCCCGTCGATGAGTGTGAACTCAGGTTCAGGAACGAGGAGGTAAGACAACTGCTGTTTTAGACGGCAGGACCCACTAGGGGTATACCGATTGTGCGGTAGGCCCAAAGGGGTTTTGAATCTGTGTATCTGCCCCCTCTGTCGGAGGGAAGGAGCGAAGGCGCACCGCTCGATCGAACGCTCTTTAGTCAGACCGTTTGATTTGGTTAGTCAGGCGGGGTCCTGGTGTAAATAGCCCTAGCCGGACACCGGTGTCTTGTCTAGACTAGCGTTCTAGGGTGTATATTACGTTCGCTAGGTCGGAGGGACCGGGAGACTAAGCGGCGCCTGTGTAAATTCGGTTCGCTAGTTCTCATCCTATCTGGGCTAAGTGGAAGGCGTGTAAATTTGGAACCCACTAGACTTTTGATAGTGCGACTAAGAGGCGCCTGTGTAAATTCGGTTCTCTAGCTCGCTATATATGTGGTGATTGGGCAGTGTGGCTAACCAAAACGGGTGTATATAGTTTTAGGTAGTCCATTCAAGGTACTGGCCAATAGTTTAGTTGGGAATTGTAAATGTGTTAACGATTGTTTTAGTAAAGTGTATATCTTGTTAGATAGCGCGAGCTCAGCCGTCTAGCGAGAGTGTTAATAGTGTGTTGCTGTATTATAGTGCACGGTACCATAACCCTGTATATTTACTGACATTATATAATAAGTACTAATCATTGTCGTCCATTGCATGTTTAACACCATAACCACTAATAATTGTATTGTGACCTTAACTTGTGCTTTGACCTATGCTAACCGTACTGTAACCGCTATTTGTAAAAGACGATGTTACTGGGGTGTGTTATAGACGGGTAATTCGTATATAGAGAATTATAGCGTGGGTGACTGTATAGTTACGCCAAAGGGCATAATATTGATTATATAGTGACTGGTGTAACAGCTGTGTGTGTACGGGAATTCCCTGAGTGTTTATTGTTATTGTGTACGTTTCACTTGGTAACCGTACCACGTGGTGCTGTTGCCAGAGGAAACGGGTGTGACTGTTGAATAGTACGCGTGTATAGTATTCGTTGTCGACGACGTTCCATTGTTAAGTATGGGTGCGTCGCAGTCAACGATTCCGGATCCCTTAGGATGTATGGTTAAGAATTTTAAAAAGGGATTCAAAGTTTGTGATTTTGGGGTAAAGATGTCTCCTGTACGTTTGGTCACTTTGTGTACTAGGGAGTGGCCTACTTTGGTTGCGGCATGGCCGCCACGTGGCAGTTTGGATCCAACTCTGGTACAGCGCTTACACGTGGCTGTATCGGGTAGGCCTGAACTTTACGGCCAGTTTCCTTATATTGACTGTTGGAGACAGGCCGTAAATGACTCGCCAAAATGGCTCCAGACATGCCACGAGGAGCAGTGTCGCCTCATGGTAGCTAGGACTTGCTCGTCCACTAGGACTGGTGTTAGGCCCATTTTGGACACGCCCCCTGAGTCCGAGATCCCTTTGCCGCCCCCTTACTTTCCGTTAAGAAGAAGTGACGCAAACGCAGGAAGTCCTGCACCCCTCCCCTCATTACCCTCATCCACTTCCGCTTCCTCCTCCAGTACAGGATCCACCCCCCCTCGTACTAAATCTCCCCTTCCGGAACCAGAATCCACCCCCATTAGAAACGAATATCCTGATTTGATACCACTTCAGACTTCCGGTCAAGCTTCATCTAGCTTCATCTAGCTCGGCTCGAAGTGTTTTATTTACGACCTTTTCCCAAAACCGACCTCCCACATCCCCATACCCTATCTCTCCCCGACCGGAACCCATGACTGACGCCTCTCTACGTAGCCCCATCCAAACCCGACAGTTGACTGGTGCCCAACAATTAAAGCACTATCAGATGCCTCTTCGTCTGAATCCCGGGTCAGCTTATATCGATGCCGCAGGTCAAATGGCACACGCTGACCCAGTCTTCGTATATGTCCCATTTACCACAACTGATCTTTTAAACTGGAAGAAGTGCTGAAAAACCGGTTCTTAAAAGTCGACTCTGTACATTGGGAGGCCACGTAGTAAAACACCAATTCCTTTATATGCCTGAATGTCCAGTCCAATTGCTGGGACGTGATATGCTATCAAAATTACAAGCGCAGATTACGTTCCTACCAAATGGAACAACATCCTTAAAGTTTAATGGACCTTCAGGTATTATGACTTTATCCGTACCAAAGGAAGAAGAGTGGCGACTTTATACAGTGTTGACTAGCCAAAACCCTAGGAGTGATGAGACATTGTTTAACAAACCAGGAGTTTGGGCAGAGAACAACCCACCAGGACTGGCCCGCAATATTCCACCAATAAAAATTGAACTGAAACATGGGGTTTATCCAGTGAGCCTAAGACAATATCACATTCCGCAGAAGGCTAAGAAGAACATCCAATCCTATCTGGATAAGTTCATACGGTATGGTATCCTAAAATTCTGTACTTCCCCCTGGAACACCCCATTGCTGCCTGTTCAAAAGCCCGGTACAGATGAGTATCGACCTGTACAGGACTTAAGAGCAGTCAATGATGCGGTTGTTAGCATACATCCAGTTGTACCCAATCCATATAACCTGCTTGCTTTAATTCCGGGCGGGGCTACTTACTTCACAGTCTTAGATCTCAAAGATGCCTTCTTTTGCCTCCGAATTGCCGCAGAAAGCCAATGTATTTTCGCTTTCCAATGGGAGAACGCTGTAACGGGCTCAAAACGCCAAATGACTTGGACAAGACTGCCCCAAGGGTTTAAAAATTCACCTACCCTATTTGGTTCAGCTCTAAGTCAAGATCTACTGGATTTCGAGTCTATCCCAGGAGAATGTGTATTGTTACAATATGTAGATGACTTGTTGATAGCAGCAGTTACAAAAGAAAAATGTCAGCAAGCAACGCACGATCTACTACATATTCTCTGGAAGGCAGGATACAAGGTGTCCAGGAAGAAGGCTCAGTTGTGTTTGCCAACTGTCAAGTATCTGGGATTCCATATCTCTGAAGGTCAAAGGATTATGGGGCCAGAGAGAAAAGAAGCTGTCTGCCAAATACCAATACCCAAGAATAGAAGACAAGTGCGAGAATTCTTGGGGGCAGCAGGCTTCTGTAGGATATGGATTCCCAGCTATGCGATACTGGCAAAACCTCTGTACGCAGCCATCAAAGGTACAGAGCACGACCCCTTCTTATGGACCCAAGAACAGCAAACGGCATTTGAAGATGTGAAGAAGGCTTTGATGAGTGCCCCAGCATTAGGTCTACCTGATCACACACGACCATTCTACTTATATGTACACGAGCAAAGAAGAATGGCTGTGGGAGTATTGACACAGTACTTGGGATCATGGCAAAGACCTGTTGCCTACATGTCTAAGCAACTGGATGCAGTGGCCAGCGGACTTCCACCTTGTCTAAGAGCCGTAGCTGCAGCCGCCCTGCTAGTAGCTGAAGCCGATAAACTCACTCTGGGTCAAGAACTTTATGTACGAGTCCCACATGCAGTACAGACGTTGTTGGATTACAAAGGAAATCATTGGTTTAGTAACAGCCGTATGACCAAGTATCAAGCAATGTTGTGTGAAAACCCAAGAGTGCATTTAGAGACTGTAAACACCTTAAATCCAGCTACCCTTTTGCCGCAACCTACTGAAAGTCAACATGATTGTTTGGAAGTAATGGATGAAGTATTTTCAAGTAGACCAGATCTTCGTGATTTTCCCATCCAGAACCCCGATGTTCAATATTACACCGACGGCAGTAGTTATGTGAAAGAAGGGATCCGCTATGCAGGATATGCAGTGACAACAATAGACAAGGTGATAGAAGCTCGGCCACTGGCGAAAGGAACATCAGCACAAAAGGCAGAATTAATAGCACTAACACGAGCGTTACAATTGGCTGAAGGTTTAAGAGTAAATATCTATACGGACTCTAAGTATGCGTTTTTAACCACTCATGCCCACGGAGCTTTGTATAAAGAAAGAGGACTACTGAATTCAGAAGGCAAAGAAATCAAGTACGCAGCTGAAATCCTACAACTATTGGAAGCAGTGTGGGAGCCGAAAGAAGTCGGTATCATACATTGTCGAGCGCATCTGAGAGGAGATGGTGATGTAACCAAGGGAAATCGGATGGCAGATAGTGCAGCTAAGCGTGCTGCTGAATCAGGAAGACAGGAGTATGTGGGGCATATAGCTGCTCTTATACCAACTCCACTGTCCCAATGGACTCCAGTTTATACAGCTCAAGAAGAGGAGTGGTTAAAGACTGAACCGGGAAAGTATTTGGAGAACAAGTGGTATCAGCTAGAAGATGGAAGAATAGTCATACCAGCATCACTAGCGGTAGAAATTGTCCAAAATTATCACAACGGGACACATTCTGGGAGAGACAGTACTGAAGAATCTCTCAGGAAACATTTCTACATACCAAGATTGTCCAACTTGACTCAGGCCATTGTACGCAGATGTGTAACGTGTGCTAAGAATAATGCAAGACAAGGACCAGTAAAGCCACCAGGAGTCCAGTTTATGGGGGGACTCCCCATGTCCGATCTACAAATAGACTTTACAGTAATGCCTAAATCGGGTGGACATCGTTACCTGTTGGTAATTGTGTGCACCTATTCAGGCTGGGTAGAAGCATGTCCTACTCGTACAGAGAAAGCAGGAGAAGTTGTAAGATTCCTGCTACGAGAAATAATACCCCGATATGGACTACCCTGTTCTATAGGATCGGACAATGGTCCAGCTTTTGTTCATCAGTGCCTACAACAACTGACTCATATGCTTGGTATAAAGTGGAGGCTTCATACTGCATATAGACCCCAGAGTTCTGGTAAGGTAGAGAGAATGAATAGAACTATAAAGAACCAGTTGGCTAAAATGTGTCAGGAAACCCAACTTAAGTGGAACGTTCTCTTACCCATAGCTTTATTGCGAATCCGCAGTACCCCTACCAGAAGGATGGGCCTCTCTCCTTTTGAAATCATGTATGGGCGACCACCTCCCGTACTTGGTAACTTAAGGGGGGACTTGAGTCAGTTGGGAGAAGGAATTACCCGGCAGCAGGTTGTAGAGTTGGGTAAGACTATGGAGGAGGTACAGAAATGGGTACAAGATAGATTACCTGTGAATATTTATCCCCCTGTTCATAGTTATCATCCAGGAGACCAAGTGTGGATTAAAGAGTGGAATAATGTACCGTTAGGGCCCAAGTGGAAAGGTCCTTATGTTGTTCTTTTGTCTACCCCTACAGCGATAAAAGTAGCCGAAGTAACTCCGTGGATACATCACTCCAGGGTTAAACCAGCAGCAGTCGATTCTTGGCAAATTACAGCAGATCCAGAGAATCCCTGCAAGATCCGGTTGAAACGCACTACTCAGTCGGAGTAACGAGGAATTATTGTGGATTACAAATTTTATTGTTACAGGTGTGAGTGAGAAGGCCATAATAAAGCCTGTCCGCTTACCAACACATAGTGTATAAGCCAGGAAAGTCTCGAAGGGACACCTGTGAAGACGAGCAGAACTCCATTCCCTGCAGCCCTCACATCCTGGAAGCTGAGGTTCCATCGCACGGACGAAGACTGAGGATGACGGCGAAAGATGTGCTTTTGATTGTGTTTATTTATATGTGTTTTTATATTCAGGAAGGTAGAGGTACCGACACTCCTAGCTGTGAGGTATGCATTAAGACTACGAGAACAGGTAACCATATTTCCCAAACCCTAATTTGGCATTCACAATACGAATGTAAAGGAGAGGTATCAAGATGTAGATACCTAAATATAGACTATAGTGTGTGCCATTTAGGAGTAGGAGAACCTAAGTGCTTCAGTCCAGAGTATCAACCTCGTACAATTTGGTTGACTCTCAGGAATGGAGATCCTCAGGGGACCCTAATTAATAAGACGGTGTTAGAATCCGTACATTCTTCGGGTGTTCTGCTATTTGATGCATGTAAGGCGATATCAAGTGGTAGAAAACCGTGGAATGTATGTGGGGATCTTAGATGGGAGAGGACGTATGGGTCTAATGATAAATATATTTGTCCCAGTAGTAAAAATAAATATGTGAGTCCTAGATGCCCAAATAAAGACTATAACTTTTGTCCATATTGGTCTTGTGTGGGGTGGGCGACTTGGGGACAGACAGTAGATAAAGACATGATAGTGACTAAGTTGCCGACTAGCCCTTATTGTAAGTCTATGGAATGCAACCCAGTCCATATACTTATTAATAACCCCGACAAGTTCCTAGATAAGTATGGAAATTTATTTGGGTTTCAGATATACGGGACGGGTTTAGATCCTGGGACATTATTGTTTATAGGAATAGAGACTGATACGGTATCCTCCCAGACTCATCAAGTATACCATTCCTTTTATGAAGAGATGAGTATAGATAATAAGATCCCCCATAACGCTAAAAACCTGTTCATTGACCTAGCTGAAAGTATTGCCGGTAGTCTTAATGTTACCAACTGCTATGTGTGTGGAGGTACTAACATGGGAGACCAATGGCCTTGGGAAGCAAAGGAGGTAATGTCCGGTTCTGAGGCAGTTGACCAACTAATATCTACACAAGCCGATTATCATTTGAGTGTTAGAGGTAAATCTGAGTGGAGATTAAAGACCTCCATCATAGGTTATGTTTGCATAGCAAGGAAAGGAATAATGTATAATACTTCTGTAGGAGAATTAACTTGTCTAGGGCAAAAAGCTTATGATGATGATACTAAAAATACAACTTGGTGGTCGGCTTCAAATGTCTCAGAACCATCTAACCCGTTTGCTAGATATGCCAGTTTAAAGGATGTGTGGTTTGATTTATCCATCACATCTACCTGGAGAGCCCCAGCAAATTTGTACTGGATCTGTGGTAAGAAAGCCTATTCGGAGTTGCCACAGGACTGGGAAGGGGCATGTGTGTTGGGTATGCTCAAACCATCCTTCTTCTTGTTACCGATTGAAACAGGTGAGACTTTAGGTGTTAAAGTGTATGATGTGAATCATAGGAAGAAAAGGGGACCCTTAGAGATAGGCACCTGGGAAGATAATGAATGGCCTCCCCAGCGTATCATAGATTATTATGGGCCAGCCACGTGGGCAGAAGATGGTACCTTTGGTTATAGAACCCCAATTTATATGCTCAACCGTATTATAAAAGATTACAGGCGGTGGTTGAGATTATTACTAATGAGACCTCACAAGCACTCAATCTTCTAGCGAAGCATAATACCAGGATGAGGACAGCAGTGTACCAAAATAGATTAGCCTTGGATTACCTTTTGGCAGTAGAGGGAGGTGTATGTGGGAAGTTTAACCTGAGCAATTGCTGTCTTCAAATAGATGACGAAGGGCAAGCAATAGCTGAGCTTACTAGCCATATGGTTAAACTAGTGCATGTGCCTACTCAGGTATGGAAAGGGTACAATCCAAGTAGTTGGTTTGGTAGCTGGTATGAGTGGTTTGGAGGGCTTAAGGCAGTGGTAGGTGGAGTCCTACTGATTTTACTGTTGTGTCTACTCCTACCGTGTCTTATACCCTTAGTAGTTAGGTCTGTGCAAAGCCTGATAGGAAGTATAGCAGAGAGGAAGGCTGCTGCACAGATAATGGCGATATATAAGTATAAGGCTCTAGATCAAGGAGAACCAATGCAGGAAGATGAGTGTTAAAAGATTCACATCATAAGATAAGTCTGGTCTGGTTCATGGTAACCTGAGGTATATGCAAACCAAGGTTAAGTGATGCCTCAAGTAATTGTGAAATATCAGAGGCATCAAAGGGGGGAATGTGATGTAATTCCAGTAAAATACAAGTTTAGCAGGCTAAGATTGCCACAAGGCATATGTATGTATATGTGTTTGTAGCACACGTAGCTAAGATACTGTTATCACTGTACTGACCAGGTGCAGGAATGTAAGAACTGGAATTACGCGTCCCTCTCCTTTGTATCAGATGAGCCACGTGGTTAGACCGGATGGATGAGTTTAGACTCTATTTATTAAATAGGTTAAGGGTATGTGTGGGTGTAGTTAATTGTGGGAGGAGCTACAGTGCTATATAAGGAATGTACTCTATGTATTCAGTACTCAGACTTTGCTGTATTTTGGTGACGCTAGTCCCTCTGAGTCCCGATCGGTGATCCAATAAAGAATCTCTTCCTTCCTGAAGAAACCTGTGTCCATCTCTCTGTGCTTGGCTTCCGTCAGTTTCTCCGGTATCAAAATGATTACAGGCCCAGGCCGAGTGATATAAAATGATTACAGGCCCAGGCCGAGTGATATAAAATGATTACAGGCCCAGGCCGAGTGATATAAAATGATTACAGGCCCAGGCCGAGTGATATAAAATGATTACAGGCCCACGCCGAGTGATATAAAATGATTACAGGCCCAGGCCGAGTAATATAAAATGATTACAAGCTCACGCCCGCCGAGTAATATAAAATGATTACAGGCCCAGGCCGAGTAATATAAAATGATTACAGGCCCACGCCGAGTAATATAAAATGATTACAGGCCCACGCCCGCCGAGTAATATAAAATGATTACAGGCTCAGGCCGAGTGATATAAAATGATTACAGGCCCAAGCCGAGTGATATAAAATGATTACAGGCTCATGCTGAGTAATATAAAATGATTACAGGCCCACGCCGAGTAATATAAAATGATTACAGGCCCACGCCGAGTGATATAAAATGATTACAGGCCCACGCCGAGTAATATAAAATGATTACAGGCCCACGCCGAGTAATATAAACTGATTACATGCCCACGCCGAGTAATATAAAATGATTACACGCCCACGCCGAGTAATATAAAATGATTACAGGCCCACGCCGAGTGATATAAAATGATTACAGGCCCACGCCGAGTAATATAAAATGATTACAGGCCCACGCCGAGTAATATAAACTGATTACATGCCCACGCCGAGTAATATAAAATGATTACAGGCTCACGCCGAGTAATATAAAATGATTACAGGCCCAAGCCGAGTGATATAAAATGATTACAGGCTCATGCTGAGTAATATAAAATGATTACAGGCCCACGCCCGCCGAGTAACATAAAATGATTACAGGCCCACGCCGAGTAATATAAAATGATTACAGGCCCACGCCAAGTAATATAAAATGATTACAGGCCCACGCCAAGTAATATAAAATGATTACAGGCCCACGCCGAGTAATATAAAATGATTACAGGCCCACGCCGAGTGATATAAAATGATTACAGGCCCACGCCAAGTAATATAAAATGATTACAGGCCCAGGCCGAGTGATATAAAATGATTACAGGCTCATGCTGAGTAATATATTACTTGGCGTGGGCCTGTAATCATCTTATTATATATCTCTTCCCGTTAACCATTTCTTGTTTACACTACAGCCCCCCCCCCCCCCTCTCATTCTCGCTGAAGAGTGTCGTCGTCGTCCCCATCTGATCCGCTGCTCGTGGGCAGATGAAGTGATTAGTAGCCTGCTGCCTGCGGAATATCTGAAACCTTACTTCTAATTACAAAAATAAATGTACTGAGAATAGCCCGCTCTCACGATACCATAACTACTGTGTGCAATTAGGATCGGCGTGGCCCTATGGCAAATTCACAAATTATTTTTATCAAATAGTTTGCCGAATGCTTGTGTTTACTTACAGCTCACGATAAATAGAATTCTAAATATTCACATTATTATTATTATTATTGTTATTGCATGTAAGGAGTCCGCTCTATGGTAAAGGGCTGAATCCATGAACCTGACATTTAATAATAATTGATGATAATAGTTTATTAATTAGTTTATTGATGGCTGACTGGATCTGTGTGTGATGTTGGGGTGACTGCTGTCTCCATACTGTTTAACCCTTTCAGGAATGCTGGATTGGCCAGGAAGGGGTTAAACACTGGGATCAGGCTGGGATCACTCAGCCAATCTCTCCCATAGCCCATTCCAGGGAAACAAACTGCGGTAACCATGGCAACCACCCGCCACGCGGCGCCCGGGCGTGATGACGTAATGCGGTGGACACGCCCACACAAGGCTGGGCCGCTCTGATTGGCTGCCTGGCTGGGCTCGCCGCTCACTGCTGACGTCACGCCACGTCGGACTCTTCACCGGAGACAGCGAGAGAGAGAGCACCTACCGGCCCCGGGCTACCACCTACCGCTACCTACCGACAGCCACCTACCGGCCCCGGGCTACCACCTACCGCTACCTACCGACAGCCACCTACCGGCCCCGGGCTACCGGCACAGCCAGCGATTCCTACCGGAGGTAAGTGCCCCCCCCCTCCATCTGTATAGCGCTGCCGGGGTCCCCCCCCTCCATCTGTATAGCGCTGCCGGGGTCCCCCCCCTCCATCTGTATAGCGCTGCCGGGGTCCCCCCCTCCATCTGTATAGCGCTGCCGGGGTCCCCCCCCTCCATCTGTATAGCGCTGCCGGGGTCCCCCCCTCCATCTGTATAGCGCTGCCGGGGTCCCCCCCCCTCCATCTGTATAGCGCTGCCGGGGTCCCCCCCCCTCCATCTGTATAGCGCTGCCGGGGTCCCCCCCTCCATCTGTATAGCGCTGCCGGGGTCCCCCCCTCCATCTGTATAGCGCTGCCGGGGTCCCCCCCTCCATCTGTATAGCGCTGCCGGGGTCCCCCCCCCTCCATCTGTATAGCGCTGCCGGGGTCCCCCCCTCCATCTGTATAGCGCTGCCGGGGTCCCCCCCCCTCCATCTGTATAGCGCTGCCGGGGTCCCCCCCTCCATCTGTATAGCGCTGCCGGGGTCCCCCCCCTCCATCTGTATAGCGCTGCCGGGGTCCCCCCCCTCCATCTGTATAGCGCTGCCGGGGTCCCCCCCCCTCCATCTGTATAGCGCTGCCGGGGTCCCCCCCCTCCATCTGTATAGCGCTGCCGGGGTCCCCCCCCTCCATCTGTATAGCGCTGCCGGGGTCCCCCCCTCCATCTGTATAGCGCTGCCGGGGTCCCCCCCTCCATCTGTATAGCGCTGCCGGGGTCCCCCCCTCCATCTGTATAGCGCTGCCGGGGTCCCCCCCCCTCCATCTGTATAGCGCTGCCGGGGTCCCCCCCTCCATCTGTATAGCGCTGCCGGGGTCCCCCCCTCCATCTGTATAGCGCTGCCGGGGTCCCCCCCCTCCATCTGTATAGCGCTGCCGGGGTCCCCCCCCTCCATCTGTATAGCGCTGCCGGGGTCCCCCCCCTCCATCTGTATAGCGCTGCCGGGGTCCCCCCCCTCCATCTGTATAGCGCTGCCGGGGTCCCCCCCTCCATCTGTATAGCGCTGCCGGGGTCCCCCCCCTCCATCTGTATAGCGCTGCCGGGGTCCCCCCCCTCCATCTGTATAGCGCTGCCGGGGTCCCCCCCCTCCATCTGTATAGCGCTGCCGGGGTCCCCCCCCCTCCATCTGTATAGCGCTGCCGGGGTCCCCCCCTCCATCTGTATAGCGCTGCCGGGGTCCCCCCCTCCATCTGTATAGCGCTACCGGGGTCCCCCCCTCCATCTGTATAGCGCTGCCGGGGTCCCCCCCCCTCCATCTGTATAGCGCTGCCGGGGTCCCCCCCTCCATCTGTATAGCGCTGCCGGGGTCCCCCCCCTCCATCTGTATAGCGCTGCCGGGGTCCCCCCCCTCCATCTGTATAGCGCTGCCGGGGTCCCCCCCCTCCATCTGTATAGCGCTGCCGGGGTCCCCCCCCTCCATCTGTATAGCGCTGCCGGGGTCCCCCCCCTCCATCTGTATAGCGCTGCCGGGGTCCCCCCCCTCCATCTGTATAGCGCTGCCGGGGTCCCCCCCCTCCATCTGTATAGCGCTGCCGGGGTCCCCCCCCTCCATCTGTATAGCGCTGCCGGGGTCCCCCCCCTCCATCTGTATAGCGCTGCCGGGGTCCCCCCCTCCATCTGTATAGCGCTGCCGGGGTCCCCCCCCTCCATCTGTATAGCGCTGCCGGGGTCCCCCCCTCCATCTGTATAGCGCTGCCGGGGTCCCCCCCCTCCATCTGTATAGCGCTGCCGGGGTCCCCCCCCCTCCATCTGTATAGCGCTGCCGGGGTCCCCCCCCTCCATCTGTATAGCGCTGCCGGGGTCCCCTCCCTCCATCTGTATAGCGTTGCCAGGGTCCCCCCCCCTCCATCTGTATAGCGCTGCCGGGGTCCCCCCCCTCCATCTGTATAGCGCTGCCGGGGTCCCCCCCCCTCCATCTGTATAGCGCTGCCGGGGTCCCCCCCCCCTCCATCTGTATAGCGCTGCCGGGGTCCCCTCCCTCCATCTGTATAGCGCTGCCGGGGTCCCCCCCCCTCCATCTGTATAGCGCTGCCGGGGTCCCCCCCCTCCATCTGTATAGCGCTGCCGGGGTCCCCCCCCTCCATCTGTATAGCGCTGCCGGGGTCCCCCCCCCCTCCATCTGTATAGCGCTGCCGGGGTCCCCCCCCCTCCATCTGTATAGCGCTGCCGGGGTCCCCCCCCCTCCATCTGTATAGCGCTGCCGGGGTCCCCCCCTCCATCTGTATAGCGCTGCCGGGGTCCCCCCCCTCCATCTGTATAGCGCTGCCGGGGTCCCCCCCCCTCCATCTGTATAGCGCTGCCGGGGTCCCCCCCCTCCATCTGTATAGCGCTGCCGGGGTCCCCCCCCTCCATCTGTATAGCGCTGCCGGGGTCCCCCCCCTCCATCTGTATAGCGCTGCCGGGGTCCCCCCCCTCCATCTGTATAGCGCTGCCGGGGTCCCCCCCCTCCATCTGTATAGCGCTGCCGGGGTCCCCCCCCTCCATCTGTATAGCGCTGCCGGGGTCCCCCCCCTCCATCTGTATAGCGCTGCCGGGGTCCCCCCCTCCATCTGTATAGCGCTGCCGGGGTCCCCCCCCTCCATCTGTATAGCGCTGCCGGGGTCCCCCCCCTCCATCTGTATAGCGCTGCCGGGGTCCCCCCCCCTCCATCTGTATAGCGCTGCCGGGGTCCCCCCCCCTCCATCTGTATAGCGCTGCCGGGGTCCCCCCCCTCCATCTGTATAGCGCTGCCGGGGTCCCCCCCCTCCATCTGTATAGCGCTGCCGGGGTCCCCTCCCTCCATCTGTATAGCGCTGCCGGGGTCCCCCCCCTCCATCTGTATAGCGCTGCCGGGGTCCCCCCCCCCTCCATCTGTATAGCGCTGCCGGGGTCCCCCCCCTCCATCTGTATAGCGCTGCCGGGGTCCCCCCCCCTCCATCTGTATAGCGCTGCCGGGGTCCCCCCCCTCCATCTGTATAGCGCTGCCGGGGTCCCCCCCCCTCCATCTGTATAGCGCTGCCGGGGTCCCCCCCCCTCCATCTGTATAGCGCTGCCGGGGTCCCCCCCCCTCCATCTGTATAGCGCTGCCGGGGTCCCCCCCCTCCATCTGTATAGCGCTGCCGGGGTCCCCTCCCTCCATCTGTATAGCGCTGCCGGGGTCCCCCCCCTCCATCTGTATAGCGCTGCCGGGGTCCCCCCCCCCTCCATCTGTATAGCGCTGCCGGGGTCCCCCCCCCTCCATCTGTATAGCGCTGCCGGGGTCCCCCCCCCTCCATCTGTATAGCGCTGCCGGGGTCCCCCCCCTCCATCTGTATAGCGCTGCCGGGGTCCCCCCCCTCCATCTGTATAGCGCTGCCGGGGTCCCCCCCACTCCATCTGTATAGCGCTGCCGGGGTCCCCCCCCCTCCATCTGTATAGCGCTGCCGGGGTCCCCCCCCCTCCATCTGTATAGCGCTGCCGGGGTCCCCCCCTCCATCTGTATAGCGCTGCCGGGGTCCCCCCCTCCATCTGTATAGCGCTGCCGGGGTCCCCCCCCCCTCCATCTGTATAGCGCTGCCGGGGTCCCCCCCCCCTCCATCTGTATAGCGCTGCCGGGGTCCCCCCCCCCCTCCATCTGTATAGCGCTGCCGGGGTCCCCCCCCCCCCTCCATCTGTATAGCGCTGCCGGGGTATCCAATGTGCGTATTCTTGTGTAAATAACACTTTGCTGGGGTTTTCAAATTCAAGGGGATTACTTTATTTTTGTGTAAAGTTGCTGAACTGGGAAAGGCAGCTGTTTATAAAATGCCCTGTGACCCCCAGATGTCTGATCAGTATGGAAGGTTAGGGGTCATGCTGGGATTTTCCATCTGGTACTAAGACGGACTAAGTTTTATCCAAAATGTAATAGTGATCTAACGGAAGAGATATGTGGATGAATATTGTTCGAGGTTCCCCCCCGCCCCCCCAGGTTCATGGCAGAATGGTCCCAGCATTCCTTGTGCACGTTTAGGATGTCTATTGCTATGTGCAATAAGTTGGACAGATTGCTATTTCTATATTAAGCAGGATCTGTGACTTACGCAATGTTTTTTTAAACCATTATTTGTTTTGTAAAGAACGAAAGTCGAATGCAGGCTGAGCTCTTGCATCCAATATCTAATCCGTGCTGTGTTTCTTCAGAATTGACGTCTTTTCCCGTCATGATTCTCGATGAAACTCCCTTGTTTGATCCTGGTTTGGTGGCTGAGCTGGACTGGAGTCAGAACATGGTGTCCTTCTGTCCCGATATCTCTCCTGTACATCCTGGGGATGGCCTTGTCCTCAGGCCGCTCTGCACATCTGACTTGGATAGAGGTATTTCCCACAAACCTTTAAAGGCTCTTGAAATCAATGTTTGAATCGCTGAGTCCATTTTTATAGTAAATATTAATTTAAACACAAACCAATAATTGTTTTTGTGGGGCTGTTTCTGTAGATTATGACTGGAAGCAGGTTGTGCGTGAGTGTCATGGTTGTCTCCTTGGGCTCAGTGTATCCAACGCACGCCATCTCTCCACGAGATGCACAGTGTATATCACTCCCGTTCTTTTATTACAGGTTTCTACAAGGTTCTCGGTCAACTGACAAAAGTTGGAGATGTAACAACTGAGCAATTTATCAGTAAGTGTTGAATTCTCTTTTATTCCTTTTTATAGAGCACCAACATGTTCTGCAGCGCTGTACACAGCCTATAAAACAAATCAAATAATAATATACTGCATTCTAAAGGTGTGGGGAAAAACTGAGCCAGCACGGTTTCCTCCATAATATTCATCTATGGGGCTTATTGGGGCAGTAATTGATGTATGCATTCTGATTGCTGCTACATTTACTCGCCACTAGCTGTTGACCAGTGAAATTCACCCCTGGTTGCTTGCAGTGGTTAGTAACTTTGAAGGCCTGGCTAGATAGAACTTTAAATGTTAAGCCCGGCACAAGAATTTACATTTCCCTCTTCCCGCTAATACCTGCCAATGTAGAAGGGTGAATTCTGGTGAAGACACCCTTATCTCCAGGATTCTTCTGGGTTTAGACTTGTTGAGCTGGAGGATCTGCACATGAAGTCGGTGATTAACATTGCATGCCAAGCTGTGCCTTGTAATCCAGCCATACTAGTAAATACTAATATTTCTTTAAGCTGGGAATTTACAAAGGAGGCTCTAACTAGAATTACTGGTTTGTCTAATCTGTCACCTCCCAGCCAAATCCTAGCAGAGTAATGGCAACTTATTCATCCAACCTCCTGAGACAAAGGCCGCTCACTAAACATAGAACTGAAAACAGAGTTGCTAAAATTTGCCAAAGTGTCCCACTCGATTCTAGCCGCAGTTTCCTGATGTCAGCCATTGATTACTGAAGGCTTAATGTGTACCTTTATTACATTAGAACGATTTGCTTTTCAGAGAAGTTTGAGCACATGAAGCAGTCTGGGGATTACTATGCCGTCGTGGTGGAAGATCTAAACCTGGGCCAGATAGTTGCTACGGCTACTCTCATCGTGGAGCATAAATTTATACATGGCTGTGCAAAGGTATACACTGTCAGCAAAGTCTGTTCTGTAACTATAAAATAAAAAGAACAGCCTTGTATTTCTTTCCTTCTGGTGTCCGATTCCAGGATAACTTTATACTTTTCCTAAAGCTATAGTGCCTGCCCCTACCTAAAGGGACACTACAGTCACCAGAACAGCTACAGCTTGTTGTACGGTATACAGCTTGTTGTACGGTATACAGCTTAAAGGACCACTATAGTGCCAGGAAAACACTTGTTTTCCTGGTACTATAGTGCCCTGAGGGTGCCCCCACCCTCAGGGACCCCCTCCCGCTGGGCTCTGGGGAGAGGAAAGGGGTTAAAACTTACCTTTCTCCAGCGCCAGGCGGGGAGCTCTCCTCCTCCCATTCGGCTGAATGCGCACGCGCGGCAAGAGCTGCGCGCATTCAGCCGGTCTCATAGGAAAGCATTATCAATGCTTTCCTATGGACGCTTGCGTGCTCTCACTGATTTTCACAGTGAGAATCACGCAAGCGCCTCTAGCGGCTGTCAGTGAGACAGCCACTAGAGGATTTGGAGGATTAACCTGTTTCTCTGAAACTGCTATGTTTATAAAAAAAGAAATGGGTTAACCCTAGCTGGACCTGGCACCCAGACCACTTCTTTAAGCTGAAGTGGTCTGGGTGCCTATAGTGGTCTTTTAATGTAAGATATACAGCTTGTTGTATAATATGCAGCTGTTCTGGTGACTATACCCTGTCCCTGTAGGCTTTTTCAGAGAAATTACAGTATTTACATTGCTCCCTATTGCTTCAGACTTGAGGAAGAGAGGAAAACTCTTGAAAGCGTGTCTTTGAAATATTATGTTAGTCCAGGAAAAGAGGTATCTGCTCCCTAGGAACACCTCCAGTGTCACTCCTCCGATGGCCACTGGAGGTGCTTCCTTGCTCAGTGCTGCACAGTCTGACTGATGTTCAGCATCTCCCCACTAGGTATGGAGATGCTGAACTTTCTCCGTAGGGATGCAATGATTCAATGCTGACTGGCCCCAGCCCACATCCTTGGCTGAGATGATCAGAATTGACTATCTCAGCCAATCCAATGTTTTCCCACAGGAGTTTTTTTTATCCTATTTAAGAGGGGAAGGGGAGCCGGTTAACACTAAAAGATCAGGAATACGTGTTTGTATTCCTGATACTATCAGCAGGCACCCCTTAACACTGCAAATGAAAACGTTGTGATTTTAGAGAAACGGCTGTTTATATTGTGGGGTTAAGACTGCCTCTAGTGGCGCTTCCTGCTGTGTTATGTAGTTTGCATGAGGATGTCGAGCATGTGAAAAACTAATTTCCAACACGGAAGGCCCGATACGTGCACTGCTTGCAGTTCTCACCATCGGCTGGCCCTCAGCGCTAGAATCAGGTAAATGGGAGGATGGAGGGGGGGGGGGGGTCTTCTAGTATTAGAATAAAGCTGTTTTCCTAACGGTATGGCGTTACATTTTAACTGTGTAAATAAAACCCAACCTAGCTTACCTCTTTCCAGCAGTAACCTCCTGTATCATGGGGGAAACACTGCTCCTCGTACACCCAGTATATCTCACAGGAAACCCTTGGGGCTTTCCTACGAGCCGCAGTTTTACTTGGTAAGACAGACACTCGAGGTGGATTTAACCCTCAAACAATAGAACACTTTAAAATACATAGAAACTTCATGACTAATTATAAACCGTGTATAATACCTGGATAATAAATCTTGCCTAACAAGTTCCATGTACATAGATTCCAGACAATAAAAATAGCAGTGGTGAAAACCCCACAAATGAATACAATTG
This sequence comes from Pelobates fuscus, assembly GCF_036172605.1. NCBI lineage: Eukaryota > Metazoa > Chordata > Amphibia > Anura > Pelobatidae > Pelobates > Pelobates fuscus. The sequence goes on from NC_086329.1 coordinate 1,708,190, forward strand.
CTGCTGGTAGAAGTAGTACCTTGGGTGTGTGATCGAGTAGCAGAAACCCAATGACTTTCTAATTTCTGGAATAATGTTTCTTTGTGTCATACACTTGGAGTGCAGCATTCCATGTATGACCACTAGTGAGTGGCATCATCTATGAACTCAGTGGCTTTAACCCTGCAATGTAAACAGGACGATGACGTGGTGTGGGTGACCTTAGTCCTTTAACGGATCCAAGTTCTTCTCTCGCCTCTGGTGGAGGGGGGGGTAAGAAAAGGGGGCATTGTAAACTTCCCCCTCTCTGTTCTTCACCAAATGTTTATTGTACCTCATGGACCCAGGCTGTTAGAGCTGATTGATTGTTTTGGTTTATTCACGGTCACTTTCTAGAATTTTTTTATAATTCTTTATTTTTGTTGTGCAGGTAGGTACATGTCACTCACAAACGCCACAACAGCGTACTTATATAGTCATACAGGTTTGACAATGGCATGAGTGTGTGCACATTTTTTTTTTTTAAATATTAACAAGCTCAATAAAACATTTAACATTTGGAGTATACAGGAGTGTACACATCTGCCTGAGAGACAAGGCTGGAGGATCAAGTGTAAAAAAGACAGACATGGAAATTGTTAAAACAACATAAGCTAGCTAGGTGAGGTCTGATGCTCGGTTGCCGCTGGGTACTTAACTTTACGGTGACTGGGGATAGCCCTCATGATGCTAGGGACAAATGATGCTAAATAACAGGCACATTTTTATAGATTATATCTGGTATGCGTAGTAGGTACTTTCGCTATGTGCTGTGAGTATACAGGCATTAGAAGAAAGAAAAGCTTCTGTGGCCAAAGATGGAGCCTAGGTAGTAGTAAATGTACATCTGTGTGATATAGGCTTACTGATAAGTGGCTAAAGGCATTGTCTATAACAAGTGACAAGTTGCAAGATGATATTGATTAATAAAAAATGAGAGAAAAAAAAAAATAGATTAAACATGCTGAATTATCTCAGAGCTATAATGCATTTCCTCTGCTGGGTCCATTGAAATGAGGCAAAACAGAGTTAACGTAGCATAGGGTTTTCATAACATGTTAACAGCCTTGTTGTATGCAATGAGGCTACATCAAGTGCAGGAGGTTTTGGTTCCGCCGGACCATAGGGGGGCCTCTCAGGTATGGGCCGTCGTCGGCATAGCCTGGGTGAGACCTTTTGGGAGAAATGTCTTGGAGGTAGCTGGGTTCCATTCATGGGTCTTGGAGGTTGTACGGGGTTGCCGTAGGGAGTCTTGTGGTAGGCCCCAGGTCGTTAAGTGTTGTCTCGATTCCTGCAGGTCAGATATGATGTAAGTGGTGTTTCCCTGGATCACCTGGAGCTTGTGGGGTGAGCGCCACTGGTATTTGATGTTGCTGGTGCGGAGCAGAGTGGTGAGGGGCTTGAGGGTTGCGCGCCATGCCATCGTTCCTTTGGATAGGTCCGCATAGAACGTCAGAGACATATCCTCGAAGGTGTAAGGTGTTGCTCCTCTGATGGCAGCCATAAGTGCCTCTTTATCCTGTCTTCTCTGGAACCTAACTATTGTGTCCCTGGTTGCTGTAAGTGGGGCTGTCGTGGGTTTGGGTATTCTAAACAAGCCATCTATGTTCATGCTCTTGGCTTGCTTCTGAGGGAGTATTTGGCTTACCAGGCGTCTGATGAGATGAGGTAGTTCTGTGTCCGGGGTTGATTCGGGTATACCTCTGATTTTTAAATTTTGAGCACGCCTTGAGTCCTCCAGTGCCGCCATTTTATGTTCCATAAGCTTGTGCTGTTGTTGTAGTGATTGTAAGTCCTGCTGGTGCACAGTCAGTTGTCGTGTGAGGTTACGGGACTCCTGTTCCACTGTACCCACGCGATCCGACAAACCCTGAATGTCTCTTTTCATGCCCGCCATATCGACTTGGATATTTTGGCGGAGTTCGGCCAATAGCTCCCGCATCTCGGCCTTTGTGACCGGTGATGTGTCCTGTTGCGGTATGAGTGATACCGGCGTCGGTGCTGTGAGTAAGCTCCCATCTTCCAGGTCTGAGAGTTGGTCGTCGGAGTTATCCAACTCGTCCAGGTAGTCGGCCATGTTAGGTTCCTGGGCGCCATGTGCTCGCCGCCATAGGTCCCCAATGCTTGCGCCCGGTCGGGGCATGTCAGCTTTCTGCTTTTTGCTTTTTCTTCCCATTGCTGGGTTCTTTGTTGGTGCAGTTCAGCTGTATTTTCTCTTGTTTGGGGGGTGATTTGAGGTCTTTTTCTGTGTTTTTAGGTTGGTATTTCACGGAGCTCTCTGTAGTTGCGACCAGTCGGCTCGGCAGTTGGCTCCGCCCCCCCCTCTTTCTAGAATTTTAACTCTGACTATGTGGCTGCCAGACAAGGGATTCTTCCTGAGGTCAGGTTAACTGACTGCACTATAACAGCAACTGTTGGAACAGAGTAAAAGCCGTACGATCTGATTTTCTTACAGAGAGGCAGAATAGAAGAGGTTGTGGTCAGCGATGAATGCAGAGGGAAGCAGCTTGGAAAACTGTAAGTAACTTGGTTATTAGTATACAAAAAGTACTATAACCACTAAATTGCATTTTTAACACAGTGGTGTAGTGGTTATGGTCCGAATTGTTTGCAGGTACCAACTTCCCTTCTACACATTTTGTGTCAAACTGTTTAATCTCTCTGTGCCGGTCGTTGTGTCAAACTGTTTAATCTCTCTGTGCCGGTCGCCTGCCCAATATCACTGTTTTACCTATTGGAGCAGTCAGAAATTTTCCCACAAGAGGGCAGCCTGCATCTATATAACTAGTAGAATCACACATAAGGATACCGAATTAGGGAGCTAGAATACTAAAACACATTTACGCACTTTTATTTTTTTTATTAATATGTTCACCCAGAGAGAGCCTTGTAGTAATGCCAACCTATACTATCTGCTGGCACATTACAGCGCACCACAGTACCCCCAAACCACATTCCTAACAGCACATTTAAATGGTGTAAAAACCTCGGGTAGCACCTACACAGCTGCTTTGTACCATAGCCAATCCACTCAGTTGTAGTGGTTATGGTACTACAGTACCCTTTAAAGTAGGGTACTGTCAGGGAGAGCACTCAGACACTTCTGCCACCATAACAACATCACTGAGATGAAGTTGGGATCGGGGTAAAAGTGTTCTTGATGCATGAACATTCTAATCACCATAACCACTACACATCACTGTAGTGTTTATGGAGCCAGAAGTGCCCTGGAGAGTAAGGTATGTGTGCAGCCATGGCCACCTAGCAACCCTCAGTAGTGTGCACATTAATTGGGACAAAATGGGGGGAAGTAAAATATTTTTTCAAGAAATGATTTGTTTTAAGTCCATTTTACAGGGATTTTTCTTCATGAATGTTGGGTTTAAAGGGGCACTAAGGAAGCAGGTTTGGTGTATAGATCATCCCTGCATGTGAGGCACACAGCCGTCCTAAACACTTCCAGTAAAGAGCGATTGAATGTTTACACTTTATTGCAAATTATTTTTAATTTAGGCTTGCTAGACCCTGCAGGAGCCTCCTGTATGTGACTGAAGTTCAATGAAGAGGAGATAGAAAATGCTGAAAGTGTTTAGGGAGGTGCAGCTAGTGATGGCAGAGGCATTATCTAGAATATAAAGAACCCAGGACCAACGAGTGAAATCTCAACGTGTCTTTCCTGGTAAAATACATTGAGGACTATAGTGTACCTTAAGTCCAGGCCGATCAAGCACATTGATTTATTTTTCTAGCTCGAGCTTTGTGCCACAATTCAAAAGCTGTCAAGTCATCCTGAAATGCCCCAGCTCTCATATTAATGAAACCCTCATACAATCGGTTGGAACTAGGCTCCCCGTAGTACCTACTGTGCTGGGTTTGGAGATGCTGCCAACACACCTTTGTAACCTTAATAGAAGGTTTTCCATGTGTCAGGGTACAAGTTTTAACACTTTCACTGCCTTTTGCCCACCTTTAAGAAATCTACGCTGTTAAACGTCAACCCAATAAGTCTTTCTGAAGGTTGTTTTTTTTAATGCATTTTACAGTTGACAATCAAGCACCTTCAGAAAGGTTTAATTTCTACCTCCCTGGGCAATGAGGCTTTAACTGAATGGTGTAGACTTCTTGAAGCGGAGTGAAAGGCAAGCGAGCTGAAATCTGACGCCTCGCAAAGTAAATGGTTGGTATGGGCCAACACGTATAAATCTTAGACGCCTTCAAACATTTTGTCTTTCAAGATCAGAGCCGGTGTGTAAAGTTTCACCCAGCCCTGTAATTATGGGAGGGGACTAGGGCACATCTGGCCCCACAACAGTGAGCTTCAATGATTAGGGTGCTTGAAGGGTTCCTTTTTCCATCAAATAGTTGGCCAAATGTTAAGCCAGGGACTGGATGGTGTTCAATCAGCATGAAGTACTTTATTCAGTAAAATGATTTCACTTTACAATGTTCTCTGTACCAATAGCACACACACACAGGTTATAAATAGGATTTGCCTGTACAAGGTTACCTACAGCACTCAACACAGAGCTGTGAAGGGATCCCTGCATCATTGGAGAGAGTAGCACAGCGCGTCTCCTCCTTCACTGAGCGCTGGGGGGGCTGTAAGAACAGGCGGATTAGGAATCCCATGAAGAACTATGTTAATAGCTTGCGGATAGCGTCTAGCTAGAATAATACGATTGTATAAACTCACTCCCAAACAGTCTGATAGTGTCACGGTTCGGATACAGTTTAAATAACTCTCCAAGCAATAACACAGGATTTAATGCATTTGATTTTGCTATAATTCTGGAATTTTTGTAGAATATGGGAAAGTGATCTCCTCGGCCGTATCTGCATTAGGAGACAGGCAGTTTGCTCAGTTGTAACACACGCGCTGACCAAACATTATGGTTTGTATACATTTGACTCCATGTGACTTATTAAATCCATGCGTCCTCTGACCATAGCATTAATAGAATACATTGTGTGTTGCTGCAGCTTTCTAAACTGCTGTTTTTGTTTTTTTCCCCCCTGCCAGGCTGTTGTCCGTACTTACCTTGTTAAGTAAAAAGTTAGGCTGCTATAAAGTTACGTTGGAATGCAAGCCCAAAAACGTTGCCTTTTATGAGAAGTTTGGCTATGTGGCGTCAGACGAAACCTACATGCAGAGAAGGTTCTCCGACTAATCCTGCGTGAAGCTTTACCAAAGAACTCACAGAGCGCCACTTTACTGTAATATAAAATGTAAATAGCAATTTTACACTATTTTACAAGAGTTGCGTTGTTTAAGGGAAAGTCTAAATATTTCCTAAAAAAGAAAAATCTATATTTGTATCTGTTTGCATTGTATTTTTCTACAATGATTATACTGCTGGGGTCGGGGTGATTTAACCTGAAATACCTCCTATAATAGAAAGTATTTATTGTTCCCTAAAGATGTGGAACGGCGCAGAATGCCATGAAATGGTCCGTATAAACCATTGTAGAATACCATCACGTGAGCTGAGAGCCAAAAGAACCTGATTGGTACAAAATCTATTTATTGTGGGCTAATAGTTAAGGGTTTTTTTTTCCTCCTTACCATAGTGATAAATGATAATTTATTGAAGATCTAATAAAATGATGAATTTTAAAATGTTTTTGTATATTTGAAGTGCTCTTGGGCACAGGTCAGTTATACCATGCAGTCAGTATTTACGAAGGAAAGACTGCAGGGAAACCCCATTCACTAAAACCACTCTAGTAAGAGGGAATGGTTCTGATGCTTAGTGTCCCTTTAAATGCACCAAGATAAATTGTCGTGGTGCCCACACCTGTCTATTTGCTTAGTTTCTACTTAGTCCAAAATTGAGCTTTCAGACAACTTTACCATCAGCTTTTTAGTATATAGCTCCCTAATAACCTGGGAATTATAGCGCTATCTACTAAGCGGCTGCAATGAAATTCCAAACCTAACACGATTGGAGTAACTGTACACATTCTGTGAATTCGCCAGTGCCGTCTGAATGGCGAATGAAGCAACGTGAGAACACTACGGAAGGTGAATATTGTGGGAACATTTTCTTTGACCACAGGAAGTAGAGTGGACTTAAGCTCCTCCTTCGGCCAAAGAAGGTCAAGCTTAGGAAAAATACATAAGACAAAGTAGTCCCTACTTTATCTTGTGTTTTAAAGAAAACTAGAGCAGACGTTTGGAGTCACTATGTGATTACGTACTAAGAGTCCAGGCAGACGTGGAAAAGTACCGGTTTAAGCTGCCAGGCCCAGGAATATTTCACAATACGGATTTATGAAACCAAAACCACATCAGTTAATTTTTACAGTGTTTATTTGGAAAACTTCAGTACAATTGGTTATGAAGGAACAAGAAAAATCTGTATTCAGGCAAAAGCCACAATATAAATCTTCTAATAAAAAGCACTCCGTTATAGTAGGGAAACTTAGCAGAAATGTGTACAATCCTCAGATGATCAAGTATGCTTTTTGTATAGAATCAGGTGTGTTAAAAATGTCAGAACTTCTAAACCTATAAAAATGTATTTACAAAACAAAATCTTAGCAAACATTTCAATACTAAAGCCTCATCTTATAAATTAAACATAACTTTTTATACAAACTCTCCCTCCCAAACATTTGCATTGTTATTTAGAAGTTTACAAATAAAAGGGACAAAAAAAAAACCCCCAAAAAACTTCAAGTATGAAAAGTGCGTTATTGCAATAATACCTCTTCGCAGGACCAAAAAAATCTTGCGTTTTGGTAAAACGGCTGTTTAAGAAGTAAAATGATCAGTGCTTTCCACGCTCTCAGAACTCCAGTAATTGGCCAATAGCAGCACCTGGGCAGAACAGAACCAAGTGATTTTAATGTTCGCGGAGGATTAGGCTTCGTCCAAAGTTCTCTTCAGGCCTCCTGAGTAAGACAAGTTTTGGATTCCTGTGTTAGCGGACGCCTATTGGCAATCAGACTGACACTTCACACACACACAGTGTTACTGTACATTACCTATAGCACCAGCTTGTAGGGAAAGAGGTCTCATCATTTTAATGGTTAGTTTTGCTAGATAGATGGCTTCATATTCCTAAATAGAAAGAATACTTCAATTAAAACAAACATCACAGACTGAAAGCTTCAGAAACTCCTTGTTGGGTCTACTTTCCAAATGATTCTTTGCTTCATAGCCCCCAGCTGTTCCATTTTAATAAAAAATCGCTCCTCCTTGTGTCTACCACAGATATAGATTAACTCGCCCCAGTCCTCGCTCCGATCAGGGGCCATCTATGGCATTTTATAGGTGCAGCCAATGCACACGACTGACCAACGAGTGGATCCCACGGTGTGTAATACTAAATGGAATGCATTAATCATGGGAGATGTGTCGGTGCTAGCATTATGGACAGTCACAGGAATAATGTGGGATTGGGTTAGTTGATAAAAATGGATAGAAGGAATTACATGACCCAATCTTGGCAAGCAACATTTAGAATCTGGGTCTTTACTAAATGATGTGATATTTTATGGGATTTTGGCAGTGATTTACGCTTTATACTTTCATTCATTTTATATGCGTTTACACATAGTGTATTTGGAATATATAGTTTAGCCGTAATATCAGATCTGTGTATAATCTCATTGCATACACGATATCCATCTTCTAAATCAGGGCTAAGCAACCTTCGGCACTCCAGATGTTGTGGACTATATTTCCCATAATGCTGACAGTGCCGAAGGTTGCCTAGCCCTGCAGGTGGTTTTATTATCGGTGTATTAAAGGAGCCAGGATGAGAGAGAGTTAGCTTACAGCCATATATATATATAGTAACAGCTATGTGTCTCAGGAAATACTACCTACCTGAAGTTGATGGACAAATCCAGCATTGGGATTAATACAGAACCGTCTTTCTTGGACGTATGTGAACGCCTCTCTGAAACAGAAGAAAAGCCGTTTAACTGCTTCTGATTGGTGGAATCAAAGGTTTTACAGGTTTTCTGGGATTCAGGGTTTGAAACCATCTCATTTTTCACATACAGTAGGTGGGACAAAAAGCAAAGCTAAATTCTTCTTTTCATAATTATTCACAAAAACATCCTATTAACCCCTTATGGTTTCCCACAATATATCTACAATTCAGGCAAGCAAGCGACCGGTGTGGAATTCCATGTCTCACAAGTGGGATAAAGGGATATTATTTATATTTATTATCATTTCCTGGAGATATTAATGACTCCCATGCACCGCAGTTATTTGTGTATTTTAGCAGATTTGTTTCTTACGTCAATAGTCTAGTTGGTAAGCAGTGATTACCTTTTCTAAATGCGTTAACAGATTTTTGTTTTGCCATTCACAAAATAAGCAATTTTGGGAGTTGTCATGTTTTTGTCTTTTTTAAATGTACCTACACACTTTATACCATTGAATAAAAGACTGATAAGGCTTTCTTGTGATATTGTACTTATTATGAATAATAGCTATAGATAGAAAGGTTGTGAGCCCACAGCTGTCACACATGTACAAGGTTGTTCTACTGTGAACATTGTTTTCTTCCCTTTGTACACTCCAAGCTTGCAAGTCATAGCAACCGTGCAGTAAACGTGTGGAAAAGGGCAGAAAATGAATGAGCAAGACTTGTTTATGTAGACCTAATTTGCACAGGATACAGCCAAGTAAAAGACACAAACCTACTAAATTATTCTGAGAAAAAAGGCAGCATTTAGATTATCAAAATGCTGCACGGTAAATGGTTTGAGTGTGGCATAATACATACATACTTTATTTTTTAAATGAAAATGAACTTAAAGGAGCACTATAGGGTCAGGAACACAAACATGTATTCCTGACCCTATAGTGTTAAAACCACCATCTAGCCCCCTCTTGCCTCCCTAAATATAGTACAATCCTACTTGTATTCAAGTCTGCAGCTCCCGGCTCTGCCCCTGCCTGCTGACATCATCAGAAGTGATGGTGGTGTGAGCCAATCACAATGCTTTCCCATAGGATTGTCTGAGACTGTCAAGGAGGCAGATCGGGGCAGAGCAAGCACAAGTCAAACAGTCCTGACCAATCAGCATCTCCTCAGAGATGCATTGAATCAATGTATCTCTATGAATAAAGTTCAGTGTCTGCATTCAGTGGAGACATTGAATCTCAGTCACTGTAACGGACCGTTTCAGCATATGAGGGGTTAAAATCCGTTTAGGCGATAATCCCCTTTTCTGGATACAGGCACAGCTACTGCAGAACACCACACTCCCGATCTGGATACGAAATAACACTCCGAACTGGAACAGCTGAACAAGAAAAGCATACAATCGGCTTACACTCTTGGCAGTCAGCTTACAATCCAATCCCCCCCAAGAACGAGACGACACTTCATTTTGAGGGTTAAGCAGGAACTCAAGACTGGGACACCCAGTCTGGCTTTTATTACCAACAAGTACATACAGGACACTCCCAGGGGGAGGATGAAATTAACCAATCACATGGATGTACCTCCCACACATTTCCTCCCCTTAGATTAACACTTAACACAATTATACTGTACACCTTTTTCCCCAATTCCTGGATGTACCCCAAATACATATGCTACACCTCCAAAACAGGTATCCCCTGATAGCCCTTATTCAGGGGGACAACATATGCAAGAATCAGCCCATTCGGATAAATGGTTCAGGAGTTATGGGACTTTAAAGTATTGACCGACCGCATGGGTAAAGTATCCGAAAACAGTTCCATGCATTTTGGCCCTGCGGTCGGTCCCAAACAGGTGAATGAAACATACGAATTACTGGTGTTATAGAGACTAAGGGGAGTTCGTATGAATCCCCTAGTTCGTACGTTTCTTTCTACCGAACGGCGGGCCGTTCGGTAGTTTCCCCACGAAATCCTGGAAGTCTGGAGGTCTCAGCGGTGTTTGCCTAGTCGAGTGTCCGATTTCAGTTCCAGACACTCGACGGCAAAACACCGCTGTTCGGTAGTTAAAGATGGCCGCCGCCACGTGTTGGTTTCCTGAATGGCGGCCACCCAGAGGACAAAGACCACACTGCACTGATTGCCAATTACCCGTTTGCAACATTGTTGCAAACGGTAATTGGAGGCACACTTAGTCCTGGGTGGTCTGGTTGTTCGGTAGTTTCCTCAATACAAGGAATGGAGGGATTCTACCGAACAATCAGATGAAGGCTGCATATATATATAACCCAGGTTAACTGCATACATAAATACATATACAATATACAGGCAGTACAATAGGATATGCTTCACAGTCTTAAAGGGACAGTAGTCCCAAAATGTCCATCGCTGATTTTAAAGGGCCAGTAGCAGCAATATAAATTAGTACATGCCCAAATATAGTCTTTAAAGTGCAATATGTCCAGGGGCCATAGTCAGCGGGCAGGAGGCTAGCAGCCAGGCTTCTCCAGCCCACAGTGGCGAAGTTGGTTTCGCCACAGTCACAGTGTGCAGCACTGCCCCAGGATGCACATCTAGCAGCCATCTAAGGTGTGGCCAGTGGAGGTATTACTAAGCTGTAATGTAAACACTGCATTTTCTCTGAACTGTGTTTACAGCAAAAAGCCTGAAGGGAATGATTCTACTCACCAGAACAAATACAATAAGCTGTATACTGTACAATAAGCTGTAGTTATGGTGACTATAGTGTCCCTTTAATGCTAAAATGCACTCACACCACGGAACGCGTGGGAAACGGACAGATGTGGGAAGTCCATGAATGGGACTGAAAGCACTTTAACGTTCCGTTTACCAACTACTGACATGAAGTAAAGCAATAAATACAAATCACGGTGTGTATTCCATGTGCACAGCTCGTGTACTTTAAAATATAAACACAGAATTCTGAGAGACTTGAATCACAGTGATAATAAGACTAACAGATCACCTACCTGTATCACAGTGATAATAAAACTAACAGATCACCTACCCTTATCACAATGATAATAAGACTAATAAACAGATCTCCTACCCGTATCACAGTGATAATAAGACAAACAGATCTCCTACCTGTATCACAGTGATAATAAAACTAATAAACAGATCTCCTACCTGTATCACAATGATAATAAGACTAATAAACAGATCTCCTACCCGTATCACAATGATAATAAAACTAATAAACAGATCTACCTGTATCACAGTGATAATAAGACAAACAGATCTCCTACCTATATCACAGTGATAATAAGACAAACAGATCTCCTACCTATATCACAGTGATAATAAGACAAACAGATCTCCTACCCGTATCACAGTGATAATAAGACAAACAGATCTCCTACCTATATCACAGTGATAATAAGACAAACAGATCTCCTACCTATATCACAGTGATAATAAGACAAACAGATCTCCTACCTGTATCACAGTGATAATAAGACAAACAGATCTCCTACCCGTATCACAGTGATAATAAGACAAACAGATCTCCTACCCGTATCACAGTGATAATAAGACAAACAGATCTCCTACCTGTATCACAGTGATAAGACAAACAGATCTCCTACCTGTATCACAATGATAATAAGACTAACAGATCTCCTACCCGTAGCACAGTGATAATAAGACTAACAGATCTCCTACCTGTATCACAGTGATAAGACAAACAGATCTCCTACCTGTATCACAGTGATAATAAGACTAATAAACAGATCTCCTACCCGTATCACAGTGATAATAAGACTAACAGATCTCCTACCCGTAGCACAGTGATAATAAGACTAACAGATCTCCTACCTGTATCACAGTGATAAGACAAACAGATCTCCTACCTGTATCACAGTGATAATAAGACTAATAAACAGATCTCCTACCTGTATCACAGTGATAATAAGACTAACAGATCTCCTACCTGTATCACAGTGATAAGACAAACAGATCTCCTACCTGTATCACAGTGATAATAAGACAAACAGATCTCCTACCTGTATCACAGTGATAATAAGACAAACAGATCTCCTACCCGTATCACAGTGATAATAAGACAAACAGATCTCCTACCCGTATCACAGTGATAATAAGACAAACAGATCTCCTACCTGTATCACAGTGATAAGACAAACAGATCTCCTACCTGTATCACAATGATAATAAGACTAACAGATCTCCTACCCGTAGCACAGTGATAATAAGACTAACAGATCTCCTACCTGTATCACAGTGATAAGACAAACAGATCTCCTACCTGTATCACAGTGATAATAAGACTAATAAACAGATCTCCTACCCGTATCACAGTGATAATAAGACTAACAGATCTCCTACCCGTAGCACAGTGATAATAAGACAAACAGATCTCCTACCTGTATCACAGTGATAAGACAAACAGATCTCCTACCTGTATCACAGTGATAATAAGACTAATAAACAGATCTCCTACCTGTATCACAGTGATAATAAGACTAACAGATCTCCTACCTGTATCACAGTGATAAGACAAACAGATCTCCTACCTGTATCACAGTGATAATAAGACAAACAGATCTCCTACCTGTATCACAGTGATAATAAGACAAACAGATCTCCTACCTGTATCACAGTGATAATAAGACAAACAGATCTCCTACCCGTATCACAGTGATAATAAGACAAACAGATCTCCTACCTGTATCACAGTGATAATAAGACTAACAGATCTCCTACCTGTATCACAGTGATAATAAGACAAACAGATCTCCTACCCGTAGCACAGTGATAATAAGACTAACAGATCTCCTACCCGTAGCACAGTGATAATAAGACTAACAGATCTCCTACCTGTATCACAGTGATAAGACAAACAGATCTCCTACCTGTATCACAGTGATAATAAGACTAATAAACAGATCTCCTACCTGTATCACAGTGATAATAAGACTAATAAACAGATCTCCTACCTGTATCACAGTGATAATAAGACTAACAGATCTCCTACCTGTATCACAGTGATAAGACAAACAGATCTCCTACCTGTATCACAGTGATAATAAGACAAACAGATCTCCTACCCGTATCACAGTGATAATAAGACAAACAGATCTCCTACCTGTATCACAGTGATAATAAGACAAACAGATCTCCTACCTGTATCACAGTGATAATAAGACAAACAGATCTCCTACCCGTATCACAGTGATAATAAGACAAACAGATCTCCTACCTATATCACAGTGATAATAAGACAAACAGATCTCCTACCTGTATCACAGTGATAAGACAAACAGATCTCCTACCTGTATCACAGTGATAATAAGACTAATAAACAGATCTCCTACCCGTATCACAGTGATAATAAGACTAACAGATCTCCTACCCGTAGCACAGTGATAATAAGACTAACAGATCTCCTACCCGTATCACAGTGATAATAAGACAAACAGATCTCCTACCCGTAGCACAGTGATAATAAGACTAACAGATCTCCTACCCGTATCACAGTGATAATAAGACAAACAGATCTCCTACCCGTATCACAGTGATAATAAGACAAACAGATCTCCTACCTGTATCACAGTGATAAGACAAACAGATCTCCTACCTGTATCACAATGATAATAAGACTAACAGATCTCCTACCCGTAGCACAGTGATAATAAGACTAACAGATCTCCTACCTGTATCACAGTGATAAGACAAACAGATCTCCTACCTGTATCACAGTGATAATAAGACAAACAGATCTCCTACCTGTATCACAGTGATAAGACAAACAGATCTCCTACCTGTATCACAGTGATAATAAGACAAACAGATCTCCTACCTGTATCACAGTGATAATAAGACAAACAGATCTCCTACCTGTATCACAGTGATAATAAGACAAACAGATCTCCTACCTGTATCACAGTGATAATAAGACAAACAGATCTCCTACCTATATCACAGTGATAATAAGACAAACAGATCTCCTACCTGTATCACAGTGTTAATAAGACTAACAGATCTCCTACCTGTATCACAGTGATAATAAGACTAATAAACAGATCTCCTACCCGTATCACAGTGATAATAAGACAAACAGATCTCCTACCTATATCACAGTGATAATAAGACAAACAGATCTCCTACCTGTATCACAGTGATAAGACAAACAGATCTCCTACCTGTATCACAGTGATAATAAGACAAACAGATCTCCTACCTGTATCACAGTGATAATAAGACAAACAGATCTCCTACCTGTATCACAGTGATAATAAGACAAACAGATCTCCTACCCGTATCACAGTGATAATAAGACAAACAGATCTCCTACCCGTATCACAGTGATAATAAGACAAACAGATCTCCTACCTATATCACAGTGATAATAAGACAAACAGATCTCCTACCTGTATCACAGTGATAATAAGACAAACAGATCTCCTACCTGTATCACAGTGATAATAAGACAAACAGATCTCCTACCCGTATCACAGTGATAATAAGACAAACAGATCTCCTACCTATATCACAGTGATAATAAGACAAACAGATCTCCTACCTGTATCACAGTGATAATAAGACTAACAGATCTCCTACCTGTATCACAGTGATAATAAGACTAACAGATCTCCTACCTGTATCACAGTGATAATAAGACTAATAAACAGATCTCCTACCCGTATCACAGTGATAATAAGACAAACAGATCTCCTACCTGTATCACAGTGATAATAAGACAAACAGATCTCCTACCTGTATCACAGTGATAATAAGACAAACAGATCTCCTACCTGTATCACAGTGATAATAAGACAAACAGATCTCCTACCCGTATCACAGTGATAATAAGACAAACAGATCTCCTACCCGTATCACAGTGATAATAAGACAAACAGATCTCCTACCTGTATCACAGTGATAATAAAACTAATAAACAGATCTCCTACCTATATCACAGTGATAATAAGACAAACAGATCTCCTACCTATATCACAGTGATAATAAGACAAACAGATCTCCTACCTGTATCACAGTGATAATAAGACTAACAGATCTCCTACCTGTATCACAGTGATAATAAGACTAACAGATCTCCTACCTGTATCACAGTGATAATAAGACTAATAAACAGATCTCCTACCCGTATCACAGTGATAATAAGACAAACAGATCTCCTACCTGTATCACAGTGATAATAAAACTAATAAACAGATCTCCTACCTATATCACAGTGATAATAAGACAAACAGATCTCCTACCCGTATCACAGTGATAATAAGACAAACAGATCTCCTACCTATATCACAGTGATAATAAGACAAACAGATCTCCTACCTGTATCACAGTGATAATAAGACAAACAGATCTCCTACCCGTATCACAGTGATAATAAGACAAACAGATCTCCTACCTATATCACAGTGATAATAAGACAAACAGATCTCCTACCTGTATCACAGTGATAATAAGACAAACAGATCTCCTACCTGTATCACAGTGATAATAAGACAAACAGATCTCCTACCCGTATCACAGTGATAATAAGACAAACAGATCTCCTACCTGTATCACAGTGATAATAAGACAAACAGATCTCCTACCTGTATCACAGTGATAATAAGACAAACAGATCTCCTACCCGTATCACAGTGATAATAAGACAAACAGATCTCCTACCTATATCACAGTGATAATAAGACAAACAGATCTCCTACCTGTATCACAGTGATAATAAGACTAACAGATCTCCTACCTGTATCACAGTGATAATAAGACTAACAGATCTCCTACCTGTATCACAGTGATAATAAGACTAATAAACAGATCTCCTACCCGTATCACAGTGATAATAAGACAAACAGATCTCCTACCTGTATCACAGTGATAATAAGACAAACAGATCTCCTACCTGTATCACAGTGATAATAAGACAAACAGATCTCCTACCTGTATCACAGTGATAATAAGACAAACAGATCTCCTACCCGTATCACAGTGATAATAAGACAAACAGATCTCCTACCCGTATCACAGTGATAATAAGACAAACAGATCTCCTACCTGTATCACAGTGATAATAAAACTAATAAACAGATCTCCTACCTATATCACAGTGATAATAAGACAAACAGATCTCCTACCTATATCACAGTGATAATAAGACAAACAGATCTCCTACCTGTATCACAGTGATAATAAGACTAACAGATCTCCTACCTGTATCACAGTGATAATAAGACTAACAGATCTCCTACCTGTATCACAGTGATAATAAGACTAATAAACAGATCTCCTACCCGTATCACAGTGATAATAAGACAAACAGATCTCCTACCCGTATCACAGTGATAATAAGACAAACAGATCTCCTACCTATATCACAGTGATAATAAGACAAACAGATCTCCTACCTGTATCACAGTGATAATAAGACAAACAGATCTCCTACCCGTATCACAGTGATAATAAGACAAACAGATCTCCTACCCGTATCACAGTGATAATAAGACAAACAGATCTCCTACCTGTATCACAGTGATAAGACAAACAGATCTCCTACCTGTATCACAATGATAATAAGACTAACAGATCTCCTACCCGTAGCACAGTGATAATAAGACTAACAGATCTCCTACCTGTATCACAGTGATAAGACAAACAGATCTCCTACCTGTATCACAGTGATAATAAGACTAATAAACAGATCTCCTACCCGTATCACAGTGATAATAAGACTAACAGATCTCCTACCCGTAGCACAGTGATAATAAGACTAACAGATCTCCTACCTGTATCACAGTGATAAGACAAACAGATCTCCTACCTGTATCACAGTGATAATAAGACTAATAAACAGATCTCCTACCTGTATCACAGTGATAATAAGACTAACAGATCTCCTACCTGTATCACAGTGATAAGACAAACAGATCTCCTACCTGTATCACAGTGATAATAAGACAAACAGATCTCCTACCTGTATCACAGTGATAATAAGACAAACAGATCTCCTACCCGTATCACAGTGATAATAAGACAAACAGATCTCCTACCCGTATCACAGTGATAATAAGACAAACAGATCTCCTACCTGTATCACAGTGATAAGACAAACAGATCTCCTACCTGTATCACAATGATAATAAGACTAACAGATCTCCTACCCGTAGCACAGTGATAATAAGACTAACAGATCTCCTACCTGTATCACAGTGATAAGACAAACAGATCTCCTACCTGTATCACAGTGATAATAAGACTAATAAACAGATCTCCTACCCGTATCACAGTGATAATAAGACTAACAGATCTCCTACCCGTAGCACAGTGATAATAAGACAAACAGATCTCCTACCTGTATCACAGTGATAAGACAAACAGATCTCCTACCTGTATCACAGTGATAATAAGACTAATAAACAGATCTCCTACCTGTATCACAGTGATAATAAGACTAACAGATCTCCTACCTGTATCACAGTGATAAGACAAACAGATCTCCTACCTGTATCACAGTGATAATAAGACAAACAGATCTCCTACCTGTATCACAGTGATAATAAGACAAACAGATCTCCTACCTGTATCACAGTGATAATAAGACAAACAGATCTCCTACCCGTATCACAGTGATAATAAGACAAACAGATCTCCTACCTGTATCACAGTGATAATAAGACTAACAGATCTCCTACCTGTATCACAGTGATAATAAGACAAACAGATCTCCTACCCGTATCACAGTGATAATAAGACTAACAGATCTCCTACCCGTAGCACAGTGATAATAAGACTAACAGATCTCCTACCTGTATCACAGTGATAAGACAAACAGATCTCCTACCTGTATCACAGTGATAATAAGACTAATAAACAGATCTCCTACCTGTATCACAGTGATAATAAGACTAATAAACAGATCTCCTACCTGTATCACAGTGATAATAAGACTAACAGATCTCCTACCTGTATCACAGTGATAAGACAAACAGATCTCCTACCTGTATCACAGTGATAATAAGACAAACAGATCTCCTACCCGTATCACAGTGATAATAAGACAAACAGATCTCCTACCTGTATCACAGTGATAATAAGACAAACAGATCTCCTACCTGTATCACAGTGATAATAAGACAAACAGATCTCCTACCCGTATCACAGTGATAATAAGACAAACAGATCTCCTACCTATATCACAGTGATAATAAGACAAACAGATCTCCTACCTGTATCACAGTGATAAGACAAACAGATCTCCTACCTGTATCACAGTGATAATAAGACTAATAAACAGATCTCCTACCCGTATCACAGTGATAATAAGACTAACAGATCTCCTACCCGTAGCACAGTGATAATAAGACTAACAGATCTCCTACCCGTATCACAGTGATAATAAGACAAACAGATCTCCTACCCGTAGCACAGTGATAATAAGACTAACAGATCTCCTACCCGTATCACAGTGATAATAAGACAAACAGATCTCCTACCCGTATCACAGTGATAATAAGACAAACAGATCTCCTACCTGTATCACAGTGATAAGACAAACAGATCTCCTACCTGTATCACAATGATAATAAGACTAACAGATCTCCTACCCGTAGCACAGTGATAATAAGACTAACAGATCTCCTACCTGTATCACAGTGATAAGACAAACAGATCTCCTACCTGTATCACAGTGATAATAAGACAAACAGATCTCCTACCTGTATCACAGTGATAAGACAAACAGATCTCCTACCTGTATCACAGTGATAATAAGACAAACAGATCTCCTACCTGTATCACAGTGATAATAAGACAAACAGATCTCCTACCTGTATCACAGTGATAATAAGACAAACAGATCTCCTACCTATATCACAGTGATAATAAGACAAACAGATCTCCTACCTGTATCACAGTGTTAATAAGACTAACAGATCTCCTACCTGTATCACAGTGATAATAAGACTAATAAACAGATCTCCTACCCGTATCACAGTGATAATAAGACAAACAGATCTCCTACCTATATCACAGTGATAATAAGACAAACAGATCTCCTACCTGTATCACAGTGATAAGACAAACAGATCTCCTACCTGTATCACAGTGATAATAAGACAAACAGATCTCCTACCTGTATCACAGTGATAATAAGACAAACAGATCTCCTACCTGTATCACAGTGATAATAAGACAAACAGATCTCCTACCCGTATCACAGTGATAATAAGACAAACAGATCTCCTACCTGTATCACAGTGATAATAAGACAAACAGATCTCCTACCTGTATCACAGTGATAATAAGACAAACAGATCTCCTACCCGTATCACAGTGATAATAAGACAAACAGATCTCCTACCTATATCACAGTGATAATAAGACAAACAGATCTCCTACCTGTATCACAGTGATAATAAGACTAACAGATCTCCTACCTGTATCACAGTGATAATAAGACTAACAGATCTCCTACCTGTATCACAGTGATAATAAGACTAATAAACAGATCTCCTACCCGTATCACAGTGATAATAAGACAAACAGATCTCCTACCTGTATCACAGTGATAATAAGACAAACAGATCTCCTACCTGTATCACAGTGATAATAAGACAAACAGATCTCCTACCTGTATCACAGTGATAATAAGACAAACAGATCTCCTACCCGTATCACAGTGATAATAAGACAAACAGATCTCCTACCCGTATCACAGTGATAATAAGACAAACAGATCTCCTACCTGTATCACAGTGATAATAAAACTAATAAACAGATCTCCTACCTATATCACAGTGATAATAAGACAAACAGATCTCCTACCTATATCACAGTGATAATAAGACAAACAGATCTCCTACCTGTATCACAGTGATAATAAGACTAACAGATCTCCTACCTGTATCACAGTGATAATAAGACTAACAGATCTCCTACCTGTATCACAGTGATAATAAGACTAATAAACAGATCTCCTACCCGTATCACAGTGATAATAAGACAAACAGATCTCCTACCTGTATCACAGTGATAATAAAACTAATAAACAGATCTCCTACCTATATCACAGTGATAATAAGACAAACAGATCTCCTACCCGTATCACAGTGATAATAAGACAAACAGATCTCCTACCTATATCACAGTGATAATAAGACAAACAGATCTCCTACCTGTATCACAGTGATAATAAGACAAACAGATCTCCTACCCGTATCACAGTGATAATAAGACAAACAGATCTCCTACCTATATCACAGTGATAATAAGACAAACAGATCTCCTACCTGTATCACAGTGATAATAAGACAAACAGATCTCCTACCTGTATCACAGTGATAATAAGACAAACAGATCTCCTACCCGTATCACAGTGATAATAAGACAAACAGATCTCCTACCTGTATCACAGTGATAATAAGACAAACAGATCTCCTACCTGTATCACAGTGATAATAAGACAAACAGATCTCCTACCCGTATCACAGTGATAATAAGACAAACAGATCTCCTACCTATATCACAGTGATAATAAGACAAACAGATCTCCTACCTGTATCACAGTGATAATAAGACTAACAGATCTCCTACCTGTATCACAGTGATAATAAGACTAACAGATCTCCTACCTGTATCACAGTGATAATAAGACTAATAAACAGATCTCCTACCCGTATCACAGTGATAATAAGACAAACAGATCTCCTACCTGTATCACAGTGATAATAAGACAAACAGATCTCCTACCTGTATCACAGTGATAATAAGACAAACAGATCTCCTACCTGTATCACAGTGATAATAAGACAAACAGATCTCCTACCCGTATCACAGTGATAATAAGACAAACAGATCTCCTACCCGTATCACAGTGATAATAAGACAAACAGATCTCCTACCTGTATCACAGTGATAATAAAACTAATAAACAGATCTCCTACCTATATCACAGTGATAATAAGACAAACAGATCTCCTACCTATATCACAGTGATAATAAGACAAACAGATCTCCTACCTGTATCACAGTGATAATAAGACTAACAGATCTCCTACCTGTATCACAGTGATAATAAGACTAACAGATCTCCTACCTGTATCACAGTGATAATAAGACTAATAAACAGATCTCCTACCCGTATCACAGTGATAATAAGACAAACAGATCTCCTACCTGTATCACAGTGATAATAAAACTAATAAACAGATCTCCTACCTATATCACAGTGATAATAAGACAAACAGATCTCCTACCTATATCACAGTGATAATAAGACAAACAGATCTCCTACCTATATCACAGTGATAATAAGACTAACAGATCTCCTACCTGTATCACAGTGATAAGACAAACAGATCTCCTACGTGTATCACAATGATAATAAGACAAACAGATCTCCTACCTGTATCACAGTGATAATAAGACAAACAGATCTCCTACCTGTATCACAGTGATAATAAAACTAATAAACAGATCTCCTACCTGTATCACAGTGATAATAAGACTAACAGATCTCCTACCTGTATCACAGTGATAATAAAACTAATAAACAGATCTCCTACCTGTATCACAGTGATAATAAGACTAATAAACAGATCTCCTACCTGTATTTGATTCCAAACGTTTCCATAATGTAAGCAATAACCAAGGCGGCACTTCGAGAAATTCCTGCGTTCCCATGAATGAGAACCTTTCCTGCAAAACACATCAGAAAATCAACAACAGGACTTCAGTCAAAATAATGAAACAAATAAATACTTAAAATGCTGCCATTCAGAGTGATTTAAATATCCATTAGAAAATACTCAATGTAATATCTTTGGATAAGCGTGTCAAATACATGGAACCCAGTGGAACCTTGGGAAATCAAGCTCGGCCACAAGTTATGTGAATGTAATAACACATTCAAATAAAACCTCCCCCTTTAAAAAGGAACACCCAGATCCAGTTAGGAATGAAGTCCATGTGGATCCAGGCACACGCATATCAGGTCACTGTATGTAAAGACAAGTACTGGCAATCCTGAATCAGAACCAGCTTCACCTCACAGCCTTCCAGGATAAAACAGAGGTGTTATAAATAAGAAGTTAGAGCGCCCCTCATTTACTCAAACAACTGATTAGAGTAGTCGCAAAATTAGGGACCAACCACGTGGGTAGAAAATGAGGGCTTTCTGACAGATCCCTAGGGACCAGAAAATAAGGTGCAGACTGCAATAACTTGGCAAACATGCACAGCAGTCAAAAAAATTAAATTACAATAAAATGTGTTAATGAATAAAGAATAATCAGATCACATGCAAAAAGTTCAAATTCAAGGGACTTTACGGGTCATCTCAAAAATGGTAGAATTACAAATCCCACATTGTGGACAACTGTGTAACTAAAAAGCAAGAGGGCCACAAGGTTAAAAAAAACTTGAATTACCTCCATTTTGTAAACATCCATCTATAAATTCTTTTGTCTGTATAAAAAAAAAAAACAACATTAGAATGGCTAACAATCTCACAAATGGCATTTTATTCATATTGTCTTGCACATACACTCACAATAATATGGTTATTTACAGGATACCATGTACAATTCAATGTAAGGGGACACTGTGGACACCAGAACGGCATGCAGGTATTTTAACGTAAACACCGCCTTTTCAGTGCACAGAACAGACGTTTAGCATCGCAATGCTCTGCATGGAGGTGCTGAACGTTCCCGACAGATGCATTGATTCATTGCAACTCAACGAGGAGATGCCTATTGGGGCAGAGCAGCAATGGCCACCCAATGGGAAAGCATTGCATTGGCTGAGATTACGAAGTTTAGTCTAAGCCATGGAGGCAGGACCTGCACGGCATCCGAAAAAGGTGAATAAAATTGTCTTTATAACGAGGGCTAAGGGGGGCCTAAACGGTGTTTTAAACTTATTGTGTCAGGAATACACGTTTGTTTTCCTTTAACCCCTTAAGGACTGAGCAGAATGTACAAGTTGTGAACAAAACAAAACCTGGCATTTGCGCTATATGTCTGTCCAACCGTAATTCACCTCTTTCTTATTAAATGCACCCCCCCTTATTATATATCATTTTATTCAGGGGAAACAGGGCTTTCATTTAATATCAAATATTTAGCAATGAAAATGGGAGAAAATAAGTAATGTTATTTTTTTAGTTCTACATGACATTTTAACTGTCAATGTCATAATACTGTTTGCTTTTACTGCAATAAAATACACATATTTGTATTCAGCAAAGTCTTATGTGTAAAACAGTACCCCCTATGTACAGGTTTTATGGTGTTTTGGGAAGTTACAGGGTCAAATATAGCACGTTACATTTGAAATTGAAATTCGCCAGATTGGTTACGTTGCCTTTGAGACTGTATAGTAGCCCAGGAAATAAATTTACACCCATAATGGCATACCATTTGCAATAGTAGACAACCCAAGGTATTGCAAATGGGGTATGTCCAGTCTTTTTTTGTAGCCATTTGGTCACAAACACTGGCCAAAGTTAGCGTTCGTATTTGTTTGTGTGTGAAAAATGCAAAAAACGCCAATTTTGGCCAGTGTTTGTGACCAAGTGGCTACTAAAAAAGACTGGACATACCCCATTTGCAATACCTTGGGTTGTCTACTATTGCAAATGGTATGCCATCATAGGGGTAATTTTCATTCTTAGGCTACCATAGGGTCTCAAAGGCAACGTAACCAATCTGGCGAATTTTAATGTGAAAAAAATGAAACACAAGCCTTATATTTGACACTAACTTTTGAAAACACCATAAAACCTGTACATGAGGGGTACTGTTGTACTCAGGAAACATCGCTGAACACAAATATTTGTATATTTATTAATATATATATATTTATTAATAGTAAAATACACCTAGACAGTATGTGTGTGTGCATGTGTGTGTATATATATATATATATATGATCTAAGTATATAATTATTATTTTTTTACACTTATTTAACTTTTTTTTCATTTGATTTCAGTCAGCAGGGGGACTGTCATTACAGTTAGTCCCCCTGCTGGCAATGCCTGAGCCAGCTATCCCGGCCATGTGATTGTGAGGTCCTTGCAAAGACCGCACTCTCACATGGCCGGGCGGGCTGCTGGAGGGTGGACGTGCCGCGGGGAGCTCCCTGGGAGCCCCCCCCAACTGCGATCGCCGGCGACCGGGTAAGTAAAAAAACAAAAAACGGAGGGCGTACAATTACGCCCAGCGGCGTTTAGAGCCGCTTAAAAAAAGGACATAATTGTACGCCCTCTGGTCTTAAAGGGTTAAAGAAGGGACTCCTGTTACAGTCAGTTTTTTTTATACACAGATATAGAGTTGCAGAGGAAAGCATTCTTCCATATCTTTTAATGTTGTGTGTGTATACTTTTCTGTAGTAATTAGGCTATTGGTTATAGGATTCTTTTGAAAAAAATTCTTCAAGCATAAGGTGCGTTTAAATTTATTTAGATCTACATACGTCTCAAATTTGTTAAGGTTTCTAGTGGGTGCAAATTTTAAACCCTTCTGTAGTAATTTGATTTGTGTACGGTTCAATGTAGTGCATAGTCATTTTAAATGTCAAAGACTATCACACAGAATGTATGAGGTTACTTAACGATCACACAACCTACACACAATTAAAAGGAGATCCAACTATTGAAATTAAAAATAAATTTTACGATCTCATAACCAAGGGTTTACAAAAGGAGATTTTAAATAAAAAAGAATTTGAGTATCTAAATGTAACACACCCTAAGATCCCTGTGTTCTATTACCTCCCCAAGGTGCATAAAAACCCCATAGTTCCACCTGGAAGACCTATCGTCTCAGGCATCAACTCCATATCATGTAGATTTTCGGAGTATGTAGACAGATGCCTCCAGCCTATAGTGCAAGGCATCCCTAGTTACCTTAAAGATACAGGGAGCATTCTGAGACATTTACAGACCATTAAATGGGAACATGACTACTATCTAGTAACTGCTGATGTCAGCTCTCTATACACAATTATCACACACCAAAAGGGCTGTGCAGCAGTACAGTTCTTTTTAGAACAATCTCAGAAATTTAAGTCAGATCAAATTGATTTTATCATTGAAGGGATACAATTAATTTTAACCAGCAATTATTTTTGGTACGATGACACTTTTTATTTACAGGCATGTGGGACGGCGATGGGCACCAGGTTCGCACCCAGCTACGACAATCTGTTCATGGCAGACTGGGAGCGCCAACATTTACAACTTAATGAGGGCTGGGTAGAGGGCCTGGTGACCTATCGCCGTTACATAGATGACCTGTTTTTTATTTGGAAGGGCACAGAAGACACGCTACAAAGTTTTTTAAATCAATTAAACAATAATGAATGGGGCATTATTTTATCAACGAATTTTAGTAAACACACGGTCACATTTTTAGATTTGGATATTTTTATTGATAATGAAAAGATCAAGACCAAAACACATTTTAAAGATGTGGATGTGAACAGCTTTATCCACACCTCAAGCTGCCACTTTTCCCCTTGGCTAAATAGTGTACCTAAATCACAACTTATACGTATAAAAAGAAATTGCACGGATAATGATACCTTTAAAGAACAAGCAGACAAATTAATGACCGACCTGTTAGATAAGGGCTATAAAAAGGAGACACTCAACGACACTTATACACAAGTTTTAAAAATTCCACAGAGCACTTTATTACAAGAAAAAAACAAAACGCAAAATGAATGTGAGGTCAATTTACCTATTGTATGTAATTACAGCCATAACAATAAGGCATTAAGGAAAATCCTAAATAAACATTGGCCTATTTTACTTCAGGACCATGCCCTATCCCAGATTCTACCACCAAAACCCAAGATAATATTTAGGGGTGCAGCTAATTTAAACAGACTTTTGGTAAAGAACCACATTAAAAAAAACTAAAACTACTACCTTCCTAAATAAAGGAAAGGGTTTTTCCGGGTGTGGTACTTGTCTTGCGTGTAGTAACACCAATAATAAAAAGAGACATATTAAGACTTTTAAGAACTGCAATAACGATGAGGAATTCCCTATTAAAGAACTTATAACTTGCCACTCAAACAACGTAATATATTTATTGGAATGTCCTTGCGGTTTAAAATACGTGGGACGCACTAAACGGAATTTACACACTAGGATTGAGGAACACACTAGAAATATTAAGAAAATATTTGAAGGACACAGTGTATCACACCACTTCACCCTAGCCCACAATAGTGATCCCACTCAATTACTCTTTATGGGTATACAAAAGGTTATGGGTAATTGGCGGGGAGGCGACCACAATAAATTATTGGGACAGAGTGAGATGAGGTGGATATTCAACCTCGGGACTTTAAAGCCCCGGGGTTTGAATATAGACTTCGAACTCTGCCATTTCATTTAACCCCTTAAGGACCGGTGACGGTTCAGGACCGTCATCAGCATTTTACCGTTGCCGACGGTCCTGAACCGTCACAGCGGTCTTATGTACTTACCCGATCGCCGTCGTTCCCCCGGCGGCGATCGGCGTTGGTCCCGGTGTGGGGAGACTGCCTGCAGCCCAGACAGTCTCCCCATGGCGGATTAGGACCCCTGTGGCCATGTGATCGCCCAACAGGGCGACCACATGGTCACAATAGGTGTCCTAGTCTCTGCCTGCAGGGGGACTGTCTGTGCTGACAGGCAGTCTCCCTGCTAGTGTAAAAAAAAAAAAAAAATTAAAGTTAATGTTAATAAAAAAATATATATTATATATTTGTATATATATATATATATATATATATATATATATATATATATGACATATAGGCATATTATATCTATATAATATATGTCTATATATCATATATATAATGTCATGCCAAGTGTATTTTTATATTAATATGTACATATATTAATATAAAAATACACGTATAATTAAACTACACACGTATATATACAATATATTTAATAACTATATATATTGTATATATATATATATTATTATAAAATACAAATAATAAGTAATTTAAATTAAATTAAAAAATGTAAAAATAATAAAAAATTAAAAAATAATTATATATCTATATGAAATTTTATTCTAATTGTATTTTGATATTAATATATATATTTATATCAAAATACACTTAGAACAAAATTGTATATATATCTATGTATATATAAATAAATAATAATAATACAAAATATACATATGTCCATATACAAAATTAGATAAATAATTATATAAATATACACGTAGACTTCAAATATATAAATATGCATATATATTTAAATTCTACATGCGTATTTATGTAATATTTTTACATAATTAAGTAATTTTCTTGATTGCAATTTGAGGGACTTGGCTGCCAACCCAGGACGAAAGACCGGAGAATTTAATGTGCTAGCACTGTATTTTACCCTGTAACGTTCTATGACACCCTAAAACCTGTACATGGAGGGTACTGTTTTACTCAGGAGACTTCGCTGAACACAAATATTAATGATTCAAAACCGTAAAAAAATATCACAGCGATGATATTGTCAGTGAAAGTGACTTTTTTTGCATTTTTTACACCCAAACAGCACTTCTACTGATGATATAATTGTTGTGATACGCTTTCCTGTTTTGAAACATTAATATTTGTGTTCAGAAAAGTCTCCTGAGTAGAACAGGACCCCCCATGTACAGGTTTTATAGCGTTTTTGAAAGTTACAGGGTCAAATATATGGGTCACATATTTTTATGTTGAAAATGGTCAGGTTGGTTACGTTGCCTTTGAGAGCGTATGGTAGCCCAGGAATGAGAATTACTCCCATGATGGCATACCATTTGCAAAAGAAGACAACCCAAGGTATTGCAAATGGGGTATGTCCAGTCTTTTTTAGTAGCCACTTAGTCACAAACACTGGCCAAAATTAGCGTTCAATTTAGTTTTATACTTTTTTCACACACAAACAAATATGAACGCTAACTTTGGCCAGTGTTTGCGACTAAGTGGCTACTAAAAAACACTGGACATACCCCATATTGAATACCCTGGGTTGTCTACTTTAAAAAAAAATATGTACATGTGGGGTGTTTTTCAGAGATTTATGACAGATAATAGTGTTACAATGTCACTATTGATAAATTTAAAAATTGTATGTTTTGAAACCGCTATATCCCACTTGTACTTATTGCCCTATAACTTGCAAAAAAAAGCATGTAAACACTGGGTATTTTTTAAATCAGGACAAAATTTTGAATCTATTTAGCAGTTTTTTTCATTCGCTTTTGTAGAGGAGTAAATGATTTTTCAAGTAAAAGTCAAAAAACATGTATTTTTTTCAATTTTTAAAAAAATTTTTTTATTTTATTTTAATTAAATTACATGAGATTATATAAATAATGGTATGTAAAGAAAGCCCTTTTTGTCCTGAAAAAAACAATATATAATTTGTATGGGAACAGTAAATGAGAGAGCGGAAAATTACAGCTAAACACAAACACCACAAAAGTGTAAAAAGATGCCTGGTCGCAAATCTACAACATCGCAAAAACAGTCCGGTCCTTAAGGGGTTAATGGGTATCCCCCCCTTTTTTAGGTTCAATGGAATTGATCCATTATAATCCATTTTACCCTTTTTATACCCCTTGTTTTTCTTTTATACATTCTTCTTATTCATTTCAATCATTGGCATATTATGTATGCCCAAACACTATAAACACTGTGAATACCACTTAAAGAATATTGATTTAACCACCCTTTGGGAAAATACCCAATAAGGATATCTATTCTAGCACATATGTATGTAATATCACCTTTTTAATGTTTAAAAATATATGTACCACCAGCACAGTATGCACCTTTAACAAGGTGAATGTATTAGTCTATATGCACCACTATTTACATTATATCACTATGAATTCAATATTTGACATTATGCAATTTCACTGTCATTCCATTTCTGCAGCTCTATTTGCTTTTTTCAAAAAGGGAAGGGGAAAGGAAAAGAAAAAAAAAAGAAAAAAATTTTTTTTGAGGGGGAGTGGCCAAACAGACGTGGCAGGATGGCGATCACATGATTACGTGATGTCACTTCCGCCAACCACCCGGTTGAAAACAAACACTTCCGCCAACCAACGCTGCCCACCAATGAAAAAATAGACAAATAAAGGCGTCAACATCATTAACCTATTAAAGGTACACACACACACACACATTATGTGAAATTGAATCTGATTGGACAGAATGAACTTAACTCATTAAAGGGGAAGACCCAGATGGCATTTAAAAGGGAGGATTCAGAGGACTAACATTACAGCTGACTGAAGAAGCTCTATTTGAGAGTGAAACGCGTATTGGCCATTTTTAAAGGACTTTTATTTGAGGACTTTTATCATCTTTGTTTTTATGTTTATTTTAAACTAATAAATTCACAATTTTTATTCAAAACCTCATCCAAGTCCTTTTTGGAGCCTCCAAGGAATCCTCACGGGGAAGTGCCATCCCCATTCAAATTGGCACAAAACCTACACACCTAGAGCCGGGATTCGTAGGCTCAGGACCAGGTGAGCACCCCATTTATTGAACACATATCTGTGTCATTTATCACCATAAGTCTACACATTGGTCTGCTTTCTTCCCTTCTTTTTCGTGTTCCCGAGAAATTCTTCAAGCCGAAGTAGGAGGGTGGTGCTACCATAACAGCACACAAGCCTTTATACGGAGCCAGTGTTTTCTACATACAGGCTCCTTGAAATGTGAGTGTAATATTCAGCACGATATTATTCTAATCACTGTGAAGCCATTTTTCAGTACCATCTACACTATATTGTATTTTCTGTATTTTACTTTGACATGTACCCCATATTTTACCATTGAATGAGACTACGTTTTGGTAAGATTTATCTGTGTTTGAGCGCTCCACTTATAGGTGTAGGTCCTTGTCACTTACACCGCACCAATATCTACTAAAGCATTATCTGCCTTAATAATATCACAGGCATAGGGGAGGGATTGTGTACTGTATGTGGGAGTGTCATTCATTGTTTTGATTGGTTTGTACACTTTGTGTCCCTGTGCCCAACATGGTCCACCTGGGCGTCACTGTTGTTGGGAAACCTGCATAAAAGGCAGTGTACCTCCATTAAACCTCCGACTTCTTCACCCACAATATTGAGTTCTGTCTCTTATTGTAGGGAACCGCTATATCACAACAAGCGATTGCTATAATCACTATACTCCCTTAGCTCTTGTAAGAGCTATTATTGCTGGACTCTCTGGAGGAAGAGAAGTTCACCCACTGGAACTTGGAGCCTTGTCGTAGGTCCAGGGTGGGTAGAAGACGGCGAGACCCCAACCAAGCTGCGGCAGTTGTGGGGTCTGCCGTGCTTATGGTGTCTGGTAGAGTGCTTGGGGGCCTCGAGAAGCATTAGGAGCATCTTTCGGCGAAGGTACCCAATCGGGGTACAGGAAGCTCCGTTACATCAACTATAACCCAATTTCACCATAGCCAGCTTTATATTTCCGATTTGGGTAGATCAGTTCTGAATAACAGGGTGACACAGTGCCTCAATGCTGGAAATAAATAATGCAATAACAGAGATATAACCAAGTCTGACTTACAGAGTGTCCAGTATATACTCACCATGGGGAAAAAACGGATAATATTCTCAATGGGATTATCCGCTATATCCAGCACTAAATAGCTGTGAAGAGACGTACAGCACCATTAGTGATACATAGGAGATACACTCTCTCCATTCTGCAATCCATACAGACTGTGCTAGGACACAACTCCCAGCGCGCCAGCAGTGCGCCCACGCACACCCAGCGAGACAGCCCCGCGCCCACACATGCACTCACTCGCAGCGAGACAGCCCCGCGCCCACACACGCACTCACTCACTCCCAGCGAGACAGCCCCGCGCGCGCGCCCACGCACTCACTCACTCCCAGCGAGACAGCCGCGCGCGCCCACGCACCCACTCACTCACTCCCAGCGAGACAGCCGCGCGCGCCCACGCACCCACTCACTCACTCCCAGCGAGACAGCCGCGCGCGCCCACGCACCCACTCACTCACTCCCAGCGAGACAGCCGCGCGCGCCCACGCACCCACTCCCAGCGAGACAGCCGCGCGCGCCCACGCACTCCCAGCGAGACAGCCGCGCGCGCCCACGCACTCCCAGCGAGACAGCCGCGCGCGCCCACGCACTCCCAGCGAGACAGCCGCGCGCGCCCACGCACTCCCAGCGAGACAGCCGCGCGCGCCCACGCACTCCCAGCGAGACAGCCGCGCGCGCCCACGCACTCCCAGCGAGACAGCCGCGCGCGCCCACGCACTCCCAGCGAGACAGCCGCGCGCGCCCACGCACTCCCAGCGAGACAGCCGCGCGCGCCCACGCACTCCCAGCGAGACAGCCGCGCCCACACACGCACTCCCAGGGAGACAGCCCCGCGCCCACACACGCACTCCCAAGGAGACAGCCCCGCGCCCACACACGCACTCCCAGGGAGACAGCCCCGCGCCCACACACGCACTCCCAGGGAGACAGCCCCGCGCCCACACACGCACTCCCAGGGAGACAGCCCCGCGCCCACACACGCACTCCCAGGGAGACAGCCCCGCGCCCACACACGCACTCCCAGGGAGACAGCCCCGCGCCCACACACGCACTCCCAGGGAGACAGCCCCGCGCCCACACACGCACTCCCAGGGAGACAGCCCCGCGCCCACACACGCACTCCCAGGGAGACAGCCCCGCGCCCACACACGCACTCCCAGGGAGACTGCCCCGCGCCCACACACGCACTCCCAGGGAGACTGCCCCGCGCCCACACACGCACTCCCAGCGAGACAGCCCCGCGCCCACACACGCACTCCCAGCGAGACAGCCCCGCGCCCACGCACGCACTCCCAGCGAGACAGCCCGGCGCCCACGCACGCACTCCCAGCGAGACAGCCCCGCGCCCACGCACGCACTCCCAGCGAGACAGCCCCGCGCCCACGCACGCACTCCCAGCGAGACAGCCGCGCGCCCACGCACGCACTCCCAGCGAGACTGCCCCCCGCCCACGCACGCACTACCAGCGAGACTGCCCCGCGCCCACGCACGCCCTCCCAGCGAGACAGCCCCGCGCCCACGCACGCCCTCCCAGCGAGACAGCCCCGCGCCCACGCACGCACTCCCAGGGAGACAGCCCCGCGCCCACACACGCACTCCCAGGGAGACAGCCCCGCGCCCACACACGCACTCCCAGGGAGACAGCCCCGCGCCCACACACGCACTCCCAGGGAGACAGCCCCGCGCCCACACACGCACTCCCAGGGAGACAGCCCCGCGCCCACACACGCACTCCCAGGGAGACAGCCCCGCGCCCACACACGCACTCCCAGGGAGACAGCCCCGCGCCCACACACGCACTCCCAGGGAGACAGCCCCGCGCCCACACACGCACTCCCAGGGAGACAGCCCCGCGCCCACACACGCACTCCCAGGGAGACAGCCCCGCGCCCACACACGCACTCCCAGGGAGACAGCCCCGCGCCCACACACGCACTCCCAGGGAGACAGCCCCGCGCCCACACACGCACTCCCAGGGAGACAGCCCCGCGCCCACACACGCACTCCCAGGGAGACAGCCCCGCGCCCACACACGCACTCCCAGGGAGACAGCCCCGCGCCCACACACGCACTCCCAGGGAGACAGCCCCGCGCCCACACACGCACTCCCAGGGAGACAGCCCCGCGCCCACACACGCACTCCCAGGGAGACAGCCCCGCGCCCACACACGCACTCCCAGGGAGACAGCCCCGCGCCCACACACGCACTCCCAGGGAGACAGCCCCGCGCCCACACACGCACTCCCAGGGAGACAGCCCCGCGCCCACACACGCACTCCCAGGGAGACAGCCCCGCGCCCACACACGCACTCCCAGGGAGACAGCCCCGCGCCCACACACGCACTCCCAGGGAGACAGCCCCGCGGCCACACACGCACTCCCAGCGAGACAGCCGCGCGCCCACACACGCACTCCCAGCGAGACAGCCGCGCGCCCACACACGCACTCCCAGCGAGACAGCCCCGCGCCCACACACGCACTCCCAGCGAGACTGCCCCCCGCCCACGCACGCACTCCCAGCGAGACTGCCCCCCGCCCACGCACGCACTCCCAGCGAGACTGCCCCCCGCCCACACACGCACTCCCAGCGAGACTGCCCCCCGCCCACGCACGCACTCCCAGCTCGATAACAGTGTGCCCACACACTCAAACAATGCGAGTTCAGCCATCACTGTCAATCGAGATTTCCTCCACCCATGAGGCTTCACGGACAAATGGCCACATAACACTAAGTGTAAAGTTAATCAGTTTAACCCCTTAAAGTCCTACTTTTAATGCATTATTAAATAACTTACCGAAATAACTGCTGAAAGTTTGGTTTAATAAAATTGGCTTCAATATTCTGCCGGATACAGATTATGTGCGTTATGCCATACTTCTGAAGTATTGAGAGCTGGAAAGAAATGAAATAAATACTGGTGAACATGTTATATGAAACACACACGGAGTCCGCAAGGCTCCTCAACCAGTCACCAACCAGCCTGCATCCACACACACCTACGGAAATAATGGATCCACCCGCTTTCTTACGTACCTTGCTTTTCATTGCTGCTGAATATGGACCCAGATACAAGCCTGGTAAAATTTCCTTTAAAAAAAAAAATTATAAGTAAATAAATTAAAAAGTTAGAGAACATAAGGTGTATAAACAGATGTAGAGAGTCCTACAATACTCGAGAACAAGGAACACACTGGGCATTACAGAGGAATGACAGTATGCAACAATGCCAATCATAGGGAGACACTGGGCATTACAGAGGAATGACAGTATGCAACAATGCCAATCATAGGGAGACACTGGGCATTACAGGGGAATGACAGTATGCAACAATGCCAATCATAGGGAGACACTGGGCATTACAGAGGAATGACAGTATGCAACAATGCCAATCATAGGGAGACACTGTGCATTACAGAGGAATGACAGTATGTAACAATGCCAATCATAGGGAGGCACTGGACATTACAGGGGAATGACAGTATGCAACAATGCCAATCATAGGGAGACACTGGGTATTACAGGGGAATGACAGTATGCAACAATGCCAATCATAGGGGGACACTGGGCATTACAGAGGAATGACAGTATGCAACAATGCCAATCATAGGGAGACACTGGGCATTACAGGGGAATGACAGTATGTAACAATGCCAATCATAGGGAGACACTGGGCATTACAGGGGAATGACAGTATGTAACAATGCCAATCATAGGGAGACACTGGGCATTACAGGGGAATGACAGTATGTAACAATGCCAATCATAGGGAGACACTGGGCATTACAGGGATAGGACAGTATGTAACAATGCCAATCATAGGGAGACACTGGGCATTACAGAGGAATGACAGTATGCAACAATGCCAATCATAGGGAGACACTGGGCATTACAGAGGAATGACAGTATGTAACAATGCCAATCATAGGGAGACACTGGGCATTACAGAGGAATGACAGTATGTAACAATGCCAATCATAGGGAGACACTGGGCATTACAGAGGAATGACAGTATGTAACAATGCCAATCATAGGGAGACACTGGGCATTACAGGGGAATGACAGTATGCAACAATGCCAATCATAGGGGGACACTGGGCATTACAGAGGAATGACAGTATGCAACAATGCCAATCATAGGGAGACACTGGGCATTACAGAGGAATGACAGTATGCAACAATGCCAATCATAGGGAGACACTGTGCATTACAGAGGAATGACAGTATGTAACAATGCCAATCATAGGGAGGCACTGGACATTACAGGGGAATGACAGTATGCAACAATGCCAATCATAGGGAGACACTGGGTATTACAGGGGAATGACAGTATGCAACAATGCCAATCATAGGGGGACACTGGGCATTACAGAGGAATGACAGTATGCAACAATGCCAATCATAGGGAGACACTGGGCATTACAGGGGAATGACAGTATGCAACAATGCCAATCATAGGGAGACACTGGGCATTACAGGGGAATGACAGTATGTAACAATGCCAATCATAGGGAGACACTGGGCATTACAGAGGAATGACAGTATGCAACAATGCCAATCATAGGGAGACACTGGGCATTACAGAGGAATGACAGTATGCAACAATGCCAATCATAGGGAGACACTGGGCATTACAGGGGAATGACAGTATGCAACAATGCCAATCATAGGGAGACACTGGGCATTACAGAGGAATGACAGTATGCAACAATGCCAATCATAGGGAGACACTGTGCATTACAGAGGAATGACAGTATGTAACAATGCCAATCATAGGGAGGCACTGGACATTACAGGGGAATGACAGTATGCAACAATGCCAATCATAGGGAGACACTGGGTATTACAGGGGAATGACAGTATGCAACAATGCCAATCATAGGGGGACACTGGGCATTACAGAGGAATGACAGTATGCAACAATGCCAATCATAGGGAGACACTGGGCATTACAGGGGAATGACAGTATGCAACAATGCCAATCATAGGGAGACACTGGGCATTACAGGGGAATGACAGTATGTAACAATGCCAATCATAGGGAGACACTGGGCATTACAGGGGAATGACAGTATGTAACAATGCCAATCATAGGGAGACACTGGGCATTACAGGGATAGGACAGTATGTAACAATGCCAATCATAGGGAGACACTGGGCATTACAGAGGAATGACAGTATGCAACAATGCCAATCATAGGGAGACACTGGGCATTACAGAGGAATGACAGTATGTAACAATGCCAATCATAGGGAGACACTGGGCATTACAGAGGAATGACAGTATGTAACAATGCCAATCATAGGGAGACACTGGGCATTACAGAGGAATGACAGTATGTAACAATGCCAATCATAGGGAGACACTGGGCATTACAGGGGAATGACAGTATGCAACAATGCCAATCATAGGGGGGACACTGGGCATTACAGAGGAATGACAGTATGCAACAATGCCAATCATAGGGAGACACTGGGCATTACAGAGGAATGACAGTATGCAACAATGCCAATCATAGGGAGACACTGTGCATTACAGAGGAATGACAGTATGTAACAATGCCAATCATAGGGAGGCACTGGACATTACAGGGGAATGACAGTATGCAACAATGCCAATCATAGGGAGACACTGGGTATTACAGGGGAATGACAGTATGCAACAATGCCAATCATAGGGGGACACTGGGCATTACAGAGGAATGACAGTATGCAACAATGCCAATCATAGGGAGACACTGGGCATTACAGGGGAATGACAGTATGCAACAATGCAAATCATAGGGAGACACTGGGCATTACAGGGGAATGACAGTATGTAACAATGCCAATCATAGGGAGACACTGGGCATTACAGGGGAATGACAGTATGTAACAATGCCAATCATAGGGAGACACTGGGCATTACAGGGATAGGACAGTATGTAACAATGCCAATCATAGGGAGACACTGGGCATTACAGAGGAATGACAGTATGCAACAATGCCAATCATAGGGAGACACTGGGCATTACAGAGGAATGACAGTATGTAACAATGCCAATCATAGGGAGACACTGGGCATTACAGAGGAATGACAGTATGTAACAATGCCAATCATAGGGAGACACTGGGCATTACAGAGGAATGACAGTATGTAACAATGCCAATCATAGGGAGACACTGGGCATTACAGGGGAATGACAGTATGTAACAATGCCAATCATAGGGAGACACTGGGCATTACAGGGGAATGACAGTATGTAACAATGCCAATCATAGGGAGACACTGGGCATTACAGAGGAATGACAGTATGTAACAATGCCAATCATAGGGAGACACTGGGCATTACAGAGGAATGACAGTATGCAACAATGCCAATCATAGGGAGACACTGGGCATTACAGAGGAATGACAGTATGCAACAATGCCAATCATAGGGAGACACTGGGCATTACAGAGGAATGACAGTATGCAACAATGCCAATCATAGGGAGACACTGGGCATTACAGAGGAATGACAGTATGTAACAATGCCAATCATAGGGAGACACTGGGCATTACAGGGGAATGACAGTATGCAACAATGCCAATCATAGGGAGACACTGGGCATTACAGAGGAATGACAGTATGTAACAATGCCAATCATAGGGAGACACTGGGCATTACAGAGGAATGACAGTATGCAACAATGCCAATCATAGGGAGACACTGGGCATTACAGAGGAATGACAGTATGCAACAATGCCAATCATAGGGAGACACTGGGCATTACAGAGGAATGACAGTATGCAACAATGCCAATCATAGGGAGACACTGGGCATTACAGAGGAATGACAGTATGTAACAATGCCAATCATAGGGAGACACTGGGCATTACAGGGGAATGACAGTATGTAACAATGCCAATCATAGTGAGACACTAGGTATTACAGGGGAATGACAGTATGCAACAATGCCAATCATAGGGAGACACTGGGCATTACAGGGGAATGACAGTATGTAACAATGCCAATCATAGGGAGACACTGGGCATTACAGGGGAATGACAGTATGCAACAATGCCAATCATAGGGAGACACTGGGCATTACAGAGGAATGACAGTATGCAACAATGCCAATCATAGGGAGACACTGGGCATTACAGAGGAATGACAGTATGCAACAATGCCAATCATAGGGAGACACTGGGCATTACAGGGGAATGACAGTATGCAACAGTGCCAATCATAGGGAGACACTGGGCATTACAGGGATAGGACAGTATGTAACAATGCCAATCATAGGGAGACACTGGGCATTACATGGGAATGACAGTATGCAACAATGCCAATCATAGGGAGACACTGGGCATTACAGGGGAATGACAGTATGCAACAATGCCAATCATAGGGAGACACTGGGCATTACAGGGGAATGACAGTATGCAACAATGCCAATCATAGGGAGACACTGGGCATTACAGGGATAGGACAGTATGTAACAATGCCAATCATAGGGAGACACTGGGCATTACAGGGGAATGACAGTATGCAACAATGCCAATCATAGGGAGACACTGGGCATTACAGAGGAATGACAGTATGCAACAATGCCAATCATAGGGAGACACTGGGCATTACAGAGGAATGACAGTATGCAACAATGCCAATCATAGGGAGACACTGGGCATTACAGGGGAATGACAGTATGCAACAGTGCCAATCATGGGGAGACACTGGGCATTACAGGGATAGGACAGTATGTAACAATGCCAATCATAGGGAGACACTGGGCATTACATGGGAATGACAGTATGCAACAATGCCAATCATAGGGAGACACTGGGCATTACAGGGGAATGACAGTATGCAACAATGCCAATCATAGGGAGACACTGGGCATTACAGGGATAGGACAGTATGTAACAATGCCAATCATAGGGAGACACTGGGCATTACAGGGGAATGACAGTATGCAACAATGCCAATCATAGGGAGACACTGGGCATTACAGAGGAATGACAGTATGCAACAATGCCAATCATAGGGAGACACTGGGCATTACAGAGGAATGACAGTATGCAACAATGCCAATCATAGGGAGACACTGGGCATTACATGGGAATGACAGAATGTAACAATGCCAATCATAGGGGGACACAGGGCATTACAGGGGAATGACAGTATGTAACAATGCCAATCATAGGGAGACACTGGGCATTACAGGGGAATGACAGTATGTAACAATGCCAATCATAGGGAGACACTGGGCATTACAGGGATAGGACAGTATGTAACAATGCCAATCATAGGGAGACACTGGGCATTACAGAGGAATGACAGTATGCAACAATGCCAATCATAGGGAGACACTGGGCATTACAGAGGAATGACAGTATGTAACAATGCCAATCATAGGGAGACACTGGGCATTACAGAGGAATGACAGTATGTAACAATGCCAATCATAGGGAGACACTGGGCATTACAGAGGAATGACAGTATGTAACAATGCCAATCATAGGGAGACACTGGGCATTACAGGGGAATGACAGTATGCAACAATGCCAATCATAGGGGGACACTGGGCATTACAGAGGAA
Source organism: Pelobates fuscus (assembly GCF_036172605.1). Classification (NCBI taxonomy): domain Eukaryota; kingdom Metazoa; phylum Chordata; class Amphibia; order Anura; family Pelobatidae; genus Pelobates; species Pelobates fuscus. The sequence continues at coordinate 1,747,262 of NC_086329.1, forward strand.
TGACAGTATGCAACAATGCCAATCATAGGGAGACACTGGGCATTACAGAGGAATGACAGTATGCAACAATGCCAATCATAGGGAGACACTGTGCATTACAGAGGAATGACAGTATGTAACAATGCCAATCATAGGGAGGCACTGGACATTACAGGGGAATGACAGTATGCAACAATGCCAATCATAGGGAGACACTGGGTATTACAGGGGAATGACAGTATGCAACAATGCCAATCATAGGGGGACACTGGGCATTACAGAGGAATGACAGTATGCAACAATGCCAATCATAGGGAGACACTGGGCATTACAGGGGAATGACAGTATGCAACAATGCCAATCATAGGGAGACACTGGGCATTACAGGGGAATGACAGTATGTAACAATGCCAATCATAGGGAGACACTGGGCATTACAGAGGAATGACAGTATGCAACAATGCCAATCATAGGGAGACACTGGGCATTACAGAGGAATGACAGTATGCAACAATGCCAATCATAGGGAGACACTGGGCATTACAGGGGAATGACAGTATGCAACAATGCCAATCATAGGGAGACACTGGGCATTACAGAGGAATGACAGTATGCAACAATGCCAATCATAGGGAGACACTGTGCATTACAGAGGAATGACAGTATGTAACAATGCCAATCATAGGGAGGCACTGGACATTACAGGGGAATGACAGTATGCAACAATGCCAATCATAGGGAGACACTGGGTATTACAGGGGAATGACAGTATGCAACAATGCCAATCATAGGGGGACACTGGGCATTACAGAGGAATGACAGTATGCAACAATGCCAATCATAGGGAGACACTGGGCATTACAGGGGAATGACAGTATGCAACAATGCCAATCATAGGGAGACACTGGGCATTACAGGGGAATGACAGTATGTAACAATGCCAATCATAGGGAGACACTGGGCATTACAGGGGAATGACAGTATGTAACAATGCCAATCATAGGGAGACACTGGGCATTACAGGGATAGGACAGTATGTAACAATGCCAATCATAGGGAGACACTGGGCATTACAGAGGAATGACAGTATGCAACAATGCCAATCATAGGGAGACACTGGGCATTACAGAGGAATGACAGTATGTAACAATGCCAATCATAGGGAGACACTGGGCATTACAGAGGAATGACAGTATGTAACAATGCCAATCATAGGGAGACACTGGGCATTACAGAGGAATGACAGTATGTAACAATGCCAATCATAGGGAGACACTGGGCATTACAGGGGAATGACAGTATGCAACAATGCCAATCATAGGGGGGACACTGGGCATTACAGAGGAATGACAGTATGCAACAATGCCAATCATAGGGAGACACTGGGCATTACAGAGGAATGACAGTATGCAACAATGCCAATCATAGGGAGACACTGTGCATTACAGAGGAATGACAGTATGTAACAATGCCAATCATAGGGAGGCACTGGACATTACAGGGGAATGACAGTATGCAACAATGCCAATCATAGGGAGACACTGGGTATTACAGGGGAATGACAGTATGCAACAATGCCAATCATAGGGGGACACTGGGCATTACAGAGGAATGACAGTATGCAACAATGCCAATCATAGGGAGACACTGGGCATTACAGGGGAATGACAGTATGCAACAATGCAAATCATAGGGAGACACTGGGCATTACAGGGGAATGACAGTATGTAACAATGCCAATCATAGGGAGACACTGGGCATTACAGGGGAATGACAGTATGTAACAATGCCAATCATAGGGAGACACTGGGCATTACAGGGATAGGACAGTATGTAACAATGCCAATCATAGGGAGACACTGGGCATTACAGAGGAATGACAGTATGCAACAATGCCAATCATAGGGAGACACTGGGCATTACAGAGGAATGACAGTATGCAACAATGCCAATCATAGGGAGACACTGGGCATTACAGAGGAATGACAGTATGTAACAATGCCAATCATAGGGAGACACTGGGCATTACAGGGGAATGACAGTATGTAACAATGCCAATCATAGTGAGACACTAGGTATTACAGGGGAATGACAGTATGCAACAATGCCAATCATAGGGAGACACTGGGCATTACAGGGGAATGACAGTATGTAACAATGCCAATCATAGGGAGACACTGGGCATTACAGGGGAATGACAGTATGCAACAATGCCAATCATAGGGAGACACTGGGCATTACAGAGGAATGACAGTATGCAACAATGCCAATCATAGGGAGACACTGGGCATTACAGAGGAATGACAGTATGCAACAATGCCAATCATAGGGAGACACTGGGCATTACAGGGGAATGACAGTATGCAACAGTGCCAATCATAGGGAGACACTGGGCATTACAGGGATAGGACAGTATGTAACAATGCCAATCATAGGGAGACACTGGGCATTACATGGGAATGACAGTATGCAACAATGCCAATCATAGGGAGACACTGGGCATTACAGGGGAATGACAGTATGCAACAATGCCAATCATAGGGAGACACTGGGCATTACAGGGGAATGACAGTATGCAACAATGCCAATCATAGGGAGACACTGGGCATTACAGGGATAGGACAGTATGTAACAATGCCAATCATAGGGAGACACTGGGCATTACAGGGGAATGACAGTATGCAACAATGCCAATCATAGGGAGACACTGGGCATTACAGAGGAATGACAGTATGCAACAATGCCAATCATAGGGAGACACTGGGCATTACAGAGGAATGACAGTATGCAACAATGCCAATCATAGGGAGACACTGGGCATTACAGGGGAATGACAGTATGCAACAGTGCCAATCATGGGGAGACACTGGGCATTACAGGGATAGGACAGTATGTAACAATGCCAATCATAGGGAGACACTGGGCATTACATGGGAATGACAGTATGCAACAATGCCAATCATAGGGAGACACTGGGCATTACAGGGGAATGACAGTATGCAACAATGCCAATCATAGGGAGACACTGGGCATTACAGGGGAATGACAGTATGCAACAATGCCAATCATAGGGAGACACTGGGCATTACAGGGATAGGACAGTATGTAACAATGCCAATCATAGGGAGACACTGGGCATTACAGGGGAATGACAGTATGCAACAATGCCAATCATAGGGAGACACTGGGCATTACAGGGGAATGACAGTATGTAACAATGCCAATCATAGGGGGACACTGGGCATTACAGGGGAATGACAGTATGTAACAATGCCAATCATAGGGAGACACTGGGCATTACAGGGGAATGACAGTATGCAAGAATGCCAATCACAGGGAGACACTGGGCATTACAGGGGAATGACAGTATGCAACAATGCCAATCATAGGGAGACACTGGGCATTACAGGGGAATGACAGTATGCAACAATGCCAATCATAGGGAGACACTGGGCATTACAGGGGAATGACAGTATGTAACAATGCCAATCATAGGGAGACACTGGGCATTACAGGGGAATGACAGTATGTAACAATGCCAATCATAGGGAGACACTGGGCATTACAGGGATAGGACAGTATGTAACAATGCCAATCATAGGGAGACACTGGGCATTACAGAGGAATGACAGAATGCAACAATGCCAATCATAGGGAGACACTGGGCATTACAGAGGAATGACAGTATGCAACAATGCCAATCATAGGGAGACACTGGGCATTACAGAGGAATGACAGTATGTAACAATGCCAATCATAGGGAGACACTAGGCATTACAGGGGATTGACAGAATGTAACAATGCCAATCATAGGGAGACACTGGGCATTACAGGGATAGGACAGTATGTAACAATGCCAATCATAGGGAGACACTGGGCATTACAGGGGAATGACAGTATGCAACAATGCCAATCATAGGGAGACACTGGGCATTACATGGGAATGACAGAATGTAACAATGCCAATCATAGGGGGACACAGGGCATTACAGGGGAATGACAGTATGTAACAATGCCAATCATAGGGAGACACTGGGCATTACAGGGGAATGACAGTATGTAACAATGCCAATCATAGAGAGACACAGGACATTACAGGGGAATGACAGTATGTAACAATGCCAATCATAGGGAGACACTGGGCATTACAGGGATAGGACAGAATGTAACAATGCCAATCATAGGGAGACACTGGGCATTACAGAGGAATGACAGTATGTAACAATGCCAATCATAGGGAGACACTGGGCATTACAGAGGAATGACAGTATGTAACAATGCCAATCATAGGGAGACACTGGGCATTACAGGGGAATGACAGTATGTAACAATGCCAATCATAGGGATACACTGGGCATTACAGGGGAATGACAGTATGTAACAATGCCAATCATAGGGAGACACTGGACATTACATGGGAATGACAGTATGTAACAATGCCAATCATAGGGAGACACTGGGCATTACAGGGGAATGACAGTATGTAACAATGCCAATCATAGGGAGACACTGGGCATTGCAGGGGAATGACAGTATGTAACAATGCCAATCATAGTGAGACACTGGGCATTACAGGGGAATGACAGTATGTAACAATGCCAATCATAGGGAGACACTGGGCATTACAGGGGAATGACAGTATGTAACAATGCCAATCATAGGGAGACACTGGACATTACATGGGAATGACAGTATGTAACAATGCCAATCATAGGGAAACACTGGGCATTACAGGGGAATGACAGTATGTAACAATGCCAATCATAGGGAGACACTGGGCATTACAGGGGAATGACAGTATGTAACAATGCCAATCATAGGGAGACACTGGGCATTACAGGGGAATGACAGTATGTAACAATGCCAATCATAGGGAGACACTGGGCATTACAGGGGAATGACAGTATGCAACAATGCCAATCATAGGGATACACTGGGCATTACAGGGGAATGACAGTATGTAACAATGCCAATCATAGGGAGACACTGGGCATTACAGGGGAATGACAGTATGTAACAATGCCAATCATAGGGAGACACTGGGCATTACAGGGGAATGACAGTATGTAACAATGCCAATCATAGTGAGACACTGGGCATTACAGGGGAATGACAGTATGTAACAATGCCAATCATAGGGAGACACTGGGCATTACAGGGGAATGACAGTATGTAACAATGCCAATCATAGGGAGACACTGGACATTACATGGGAATGACAGTATGTAACAATGCCAATCATAGGGAGACACTGGGCATTACAGGGGAATGACATAATGTAACAATGCCAATCATAGGGAGACACTGGGCATTACAGGGGAATGACAGTATGTAACAATGCCAATCATAGGGAGACACTGGGCATTACAGGGGAATGACAGACTGTAACAATGCCAATCATAGGGAGACACTGGGCATTACAGAGGAATGACAGTATGTAACAATGCCAATCATAGGGAGACACTGGGCATTACAGAGGAATGACAGAATGTAACAATGCCAATCATAGGGAGACACTGGGCATTACAGGGGAATGACATAATGTAACAATGCCAATCATAGGGAGACACTGGGCATTACAAGGGAATGACAGTATGTAACAATGCCAATCATAGGGAGACACTGGGCATTACAGGGGAATGACAGTATGTAACAATGCCAATCATAGGGAGACACTGGGCATTACAGGGGATTGACAGAATGTAACAATGCCAATCATAGGGAGACACTGTGCATTACAGGGATAGGACAGTATGTAACAATGCCAATCATAGGGAGACACTGGGCATTACAGAGGAATGACAGTATGCAACAATGCCAATCATAGGGAGACACTGGGCATTACAGGGATAGGACAGTATGTAACAATGCCAATCACAGGGGGACACTTGGCATTACAGGGGAATGACAGTATGTAACAATGCCAATCATAGGGAGACACTGGGCATTACAGGGGAATGACCGTATGTAACAATGCCAATCATAGGGAGACACTGGGCATTACAGAGGAATGACAGTATGTAACAATGCCAATCATAGGGAGACACTGGGCATTACAGGGATAGGACAGAATGTAACAATGCCAATCATAGGGAGACACTGGGCATTACAGGGGAATGACAGAATGTAACAATGCCAATCATAGGGGGACACTGGGCATTACAGGGGAATGACAGTATGTAACAATGCCAATCATAGGGAGACACTGGGCATTACAGGGGAATGACAGTATGTAACAATGCCAATCATAGGGAGACAGTGGGTATTACAGAGGAATGACAGTATGTAACAATGCCAATCATAGGGAGACACTGGGCATTACAGGGATAGGACAGTATGTAACAATGCCAATCATAGGGAGACACTGGGCATTACAGGGATATGACAGAATGTAACAATGCCAATCATAGGGAGACACTGGGCATTACAGGGGAATGACAGTATGTAACAATGCCAATCATAGGGGGACACTGGGCATTACAGGGGAATGACAGTATGTAACAATGCCAATCATAGGGAGACACTGGGCATTACAGGGGAATGACAGTATGTAACAATGCCAATCATAGGGAGACACTGGGCATTACAGGGATAGGACAGAATGTAACAATGCCAATCATAGGGAGACACTGGGCATTACAGGGGAATGACAGTATGTAACAATGCCAATCATAGGGGGACACTGGGCATTACAGGGGAATGACAGTATGTAACAATGCCAATCATAGGGGGACACTGGGCATTACAGGGGAATGACAGTATGTAACAATGCCAATCATAGGGAGACACTGGGCATTACAGGGATAGGACAGAATGTAACAATGCCAATCATAGGGAGACACTGGGCATTACAGAGGAATGACAGTATGTAACAATGCCAATCATAGGGATACACTGGGCATTACAGAGGAATGACAGTATGCAACAATGCCAATCATAGGGAGACACTGGGCATTACAGGGGAATGACAGTATGTAACAATGCCAATCATAGGGAGACACTGGGCATTACAGGGGAATGACAGTATGTAACAATGCCAATCATAGGGAGACACTGGGCATTACAGAGGAATGACAGTATGCAACAATGCCAATCATAGGGAGACACTGGGCATTACAGGGGAATGACAGTATGTAACAATGCCAATCATAGGGAGACACTGGGCATTACAGGGATAGGACAGTATGTAACAATGCCAATCATAGGGAGACACTGGGCATTACATGGGAATGACAGTATGCAACAATGCCAATCATAGGGAGACACTGGGCATTACAGGGGAATGACAGTATGCAACAATGCCAATCATAGGGAGACACTGGGCATTACAGGGGAATGACAGTATGCAACAATGCCAATCATAGGGAGACACTGGGCATTACAGGGATAGGACAGTATGTAACAATGCCAATCATAGGGAGACACTGGGCATTACAGGGGAATGACAGTATGCAACAATGCCAATCATAGGGAGACACTGGGCATTACAGAGGAATGACAGTATGCAACAATGCCAATCATAGGGAGACACTGGGCATTACAGAGGAATGACAGTATGCAACAATGCCAATCATAGGGAGACACTGGGCATTACAGGGGAATGACAGTATGCAACAGTGCCAATCATGGGGAGACACTGGGCATTACAGGGATAGGACAGTATGTAACAATGCCAATCATAGGGAGACACTGGGCATTACATGGGAATGACAGTATGCAACAATGCCAATCATAGGGAGACACTGGGCATTACAGGGGAATGACAGTATGCAACAATGCCAATCATAGGGAGACACTGGGCATTACAGGGGAATGACAGTATGCAACAATGCCAATCATAGGGAGACACTGGGCATTACAGGGATAGGACAGTATGTAACAATGCCAATCATAGGGAGACACTGGGCATTACAGGGGAATGACAGTATGCAACAATGCCAATCATAGGGAGACACTGGGCATTACAGGGGAATGACAGTATGTAACAATGCCAATCATAGGGGGACACTGGGCATTACAGGGGAATGACAGTATGTAACAATGCCAATCATAGGGAGACACTGGGCATTACAGGGGAATGACAGTATGCAAGAATGCCAATCACAGGGAGACACTGGGCATTACAGGGGAATGACAGTATGCAACAATGCCAATCATAGGGAGACACTGGGCATTACAGGGGAATGACAGTATGCAACAATGCCAATCATAGGGAGACACTGGGCATTACAGGGGAATGACAGTATGTAACAATGCCAATCATAGGGAGACACTGGGCATTACAGGGGAATGACAGTATGTAACAATGCCAATCATAGGGAGACACTGGGCATTACAGGGATAGGACAGTATGTAACAATGCCAATCATAGGGAGACACTGGGCATTACAGAGGAATGACAGAATGCAACAATGCCAATCATAGGGAGACACTGGGCATTACAGAGGAATGACAGTATGCAACAATGCCAATCATAGGGAGACACTGGGCATTACAGAGGAATGACAGTATGTAACAATGCCAATCATAGGGAGACACTAGGCATTACAGGGGATTGACAGAATGTAACAATGCCAATCATAGGGAGACACTGGGCATTACAGGGATAGGACAGTATGTAACAATGCCAATCATAGGGAGACACTGGGCATTACAGGGGAATGACAGTATGCAACAATGCCAATCATAGGGAGACACTGGGCATTACATGGGAATGACAGAATGTAACAATGCCAATCATAGGGGGACACAGGGCATTACAGGGGAATGACAGTATGTAACAATGCCAATCATAGGGAGACACTGGGCATTACAGGGGAATGACAGTATGTAACAATGCCAATCATAGGGAGACACTGGACATTACAGGGGAATGACAGTATGTAACAATGCCAATCATAGGGAGACACTGGGCATTACAGGGATAGGAGAGAATGTAACAATGCCAATCATAGGGAGACACTGGGCATTACAGAGGAATGACAGTATGTAACAATGCCAATCATAGGGAGACACTGGGCATTACAGAGGAATGACAGTATGTAACAATGCCAATCATAGGGAGACACTGGGCATTACAGGGGAATGACAGTATGTAACAATGCCAATCATAGGGATACACTGGGCATTACAGGGGAATGACAGTATGTAACAATGCCAATCATAGGGAGACACTGGACATTACATGGGAATGACAGTATGTAACAATGCCAATCATAGGGAGACACTGGGCATTACAGGGGAATGACAGTATGTAACAATGCCAATCATAGGGAGACACTGGGCATTGCAGGGGAATGACAGTATGTAACAATGCCAATCATAGTGAGACACTGGGCATTACAGGGGAATGACAGTATGTAACAATGCCAATCATAGGGAGACACTGGGCATTACAGGGGAATGACAGTATGTAACAATGCCAATCATAGGGAGACACTGGACATTACATGGGAATGACAGTATGTAACAATGCCAATCATAGGGAAACACTGGGCATTACAGGGGAATGACAGTATGTAACAATGCCAATCATAGGGAGACACTGGGCATTACAGGGGAATGACAGTATGTAACAATGCCAATCATAGGGAGACACTGGGCATTACAGGGGAATGACAGTATGTAACAATGCCAATCATAGGGAGACACTGGGCATTACAGGGGAATGACAGTATGCAACAATGCCAATCATAGGGATACACTGGGCATTACAGGGGAATGACAGTATGTAACAATGCCAATCATAGGGAGACACTGGGCATTACAGGGGAATGACAGTATGTAACAATGCCAATCATAGGGAGACACTGGGCATTACAGGGGAATGACAGTATGTAACAATGCCAATCATAGTGAGACACTGGGCATTACAGGGGAATGACAGTATGTAACAATGCCAATCATAGGGAGACACTGGGCATTACAGGGGAATGACAGTATGTAACAATGCCAATCATAGGGAGACACTGGACATTACATGGGAATGACAGTATGTAACAATGCCAATCATAGGGAGACACTGGGCATTACAGGGGAATGACATAATGTAACAATGCCAATCATAGGGAGACACTGGGCATTACAGGGGAATGACAGTATGTAACAATGCCAATCATAGGGAGACACTGGGCATTACAGGGGAATGACAGACTGTAACAATGCCAATCATAGGGAGACACTGGGCATTACAGAGGAATGACAGTATGTAACAATGCCAATCATAGGGAGACACTGGGCATTACAGAGGAATGACAGAATGTAACAATGCCAATCATAGGGAGACACTGGGCATTACAGGGGAATGACATAATGTAACAATGCCAATCATAGGGAGACACTGGGCATTACAAGGGAATGACAGTATGTAACAATGCCAATCATAGGGAGACACTGGGCATTACAGGGGAATGACAGTATGTAACAATGCCAATCATAGGGAGACACTGGGCATTACAGGGGATTGACAGAATGTAACAATGCCAATCATAGGGAGACACTGTGCATTACAGGGATAGGACAGTATGTAACAATGCCAATCATAGGGAGACACTGGGCATTACAGAGGAATGACAGTATGCAACAATGCCAATCATAGGGAGACACTGGGCATTACAGGGATAGGACAGTATGTAACAATGCCAATCACAGGGGGACACTTGGCATTACAGGGGAATGACAGTATGTAACAATGCCAATCATAGGGAGACACTGGGCATTACAGGGGAATGACCGTATGTAACAATGCCAATCATAGGGAGACACTGGGCATTACAGAGGAATGACAGTATGTAACAATGCCAATCATAGGGAGACACTGGGCATTACAGGGATAGGACAGAATGTAACAATGCCAATCATAGGGAGACACTGGGCATTACAGGGGAATGACAGAATGTAACAATGCCAATCATAGGGGGACACTGGGCATTACAGGGGAATGACAGTATGTAACAATGCCAATCATAGGGAGACACTGGGCATTACAGGGGAATGACAGTATGTAACAATGCCAATCATAGGGAGACAGTGGGTATTACAGAGGAATGACAGTATGTAACAATGCCAATCATAGGGAGACACTGGGCATTACAGGGATAGGACAGTATGTAACAATGCCAATCATAGGGAGACACTGGGCATTACAGGGATATGACAGAATGTAACAATGCCAATCATAGGGAGACACTGGGCATTACAGGGGAATGACAGTATGTAACAATGCCAATCATAGGGGGACACTGGGCATTACAGGGGAATGACAGTATGTAACAATGCCAATCATAGGGAGACACTGGGCATTACAGGGGAATGACAGTATGTAACAATGCCAATCATAGGGAGACACTGGGCATTACAGGGATAGGACAGAATGTAACAATGCCAATCATAGGGAGACACTGGGCATTACAGGGGAATGACAGTATGTAACAATGCCAATCATAGGGGGACACTGGGCATTACAGGGGAATGACAGTATGTAACAATGCCAATCATAGGGGGACACTTGGCATTACAGGGGAATGACAGTATGTAACAATGCCAATCATAGGGAGACACTGGGCATTACAGGGATAGGACAGAATGTAACAATGCCAATCATAGGGAGACACTGGGCATTACAGAGGAATGACAGTATGTAACAATGCCAATCATAGGGATACACTGGGCATTACAGAGGAATGACAGTATGCAACAATGCCAATCATAGGGAGACACTGGGCATTACAGGGGAATGACAGTATGTAACAATGCCAATCATAGGGAGACACTGGGCATTACAGGGGAATGACAGTATGTAACAATGCCAATCATAGGGAGACACTGGGCATTACAGAGGAATGACAGTATGCAACAATGCCAATCATAGGGAGACACTGGGCATTACAGGGGAATGACAGTATGTAACAATGCCAATCATAGGGAGACACTGGGCATTACAGGGATAGGACAGAATGTAACAATGCCAATCATAGGGAGACACTGGGCATTAAAGAGGAATGACAGTATGTAACAATGCCAATCATAGGGATACACTGGGCATTACAGAGGAATGACAGTATGCAACAATGCCAATCATAGGGAGACACTGGGCATTACAGGGGAATGACAGTATGTAACAATGCCAATCATAGGGAGACACTGGGCATTACAGAGGAATGACAGTATGCAACAATGCCAATCATAGGGAGACACTGGGCATTACAGGGGAATGACAGTATGCAACAATGCCAATCATAGGGAGACACTGGGCATTACAGGGATATGACTATCGGACTAAGACAATGTCATGTAGGAGCAATACTGACTGAGTGTGTAAACTCCCAGATACACAGAGACGTTATAATTCTGTGTAGTAACAGCTGTCTAGCGTAGATCTCACAGCCTCGTCCTGCACTGGTGCACACACCCAGAAGATTTTAATATTTTGCAGCTTGCCTTAGAGTTCCATTTAAGAGGAACCGATCATGTAATACATATGGGTCTTTCTAAGCACCAATACAACGGTAAATAGTATTGTGTACAAGAGCACTCCAATTGTGTGTGAATAAAGTCGTATTTCCTCACAAAAAGGATAAGGCACAAAATGTATTAACATGCGTTAAATAAAGATATTTCATTTTAATGAAATAGCCATTACTTGCTGAAGAGCCCTTGCAGCCAAACTAAACTCACATAAAGACATACCTGCATCTCCCTTCTCATTGGGTAACTCCAGTCCTGAAAACAGAAAAAAAAATGATAAAAATAAGAATTGAACATTCCAGGAATACACTGACGGTAAACGTCTTTTAGAAAATTATACAAAGATCTTCAAATGAAAAGACTGAATCTCTTACCGGGACAGTCAGGCTGGGCCCGATACATTCATACATAGACTGAATCTCTTACCGGGACATTCAGGCTGGGCCCGATACATTCATAAAAAGACTGAATCTCTTACTGGGACAGTCAGGCTGGGCCCAATACCTTCATACATAGACTGAATCTCTTACTAGGACAGTCAGGCTGGGCCCGATACATTCATACATAGACTGAATCTCTCACCGGGACATTCAGGCTGGGCCCGATACATTCATACATAGACTGAATCTCTAACCGGGACAGTCAGGCTGGGCCCGATACATTCATACATAGACTGAATCTCTTACCGGGACATTCAGGCTGGGCCCGATACATTTATACAAAGACTGAATCTCTTACCGGGACATTCAGGCTGGGCCCAATACCTTCATACATAGACTGAATCTCTTACCGGGACAGTCAGGCTGGGCCCGATACATTCATACAAAGACTGAATCTCTTACCGGGACAGTCAGGCTGGGCCCGATACATTCATACAAAGACTGAATCTCTTACTGGGACAGTCAGGCTGGGCCCAATACCTTCATACATAGACTGAATCTCTTACCGGGACATTCAGGCTGGGCCCGATACATTCATACATAGACTGAATCTCTTACCGGGACAGTCAGGCTGGGCCCGATACATTCATACATAGACTGAATCTCTTACCCGGACAGTCAGGCTGGTCCCGATACATTCATACATAGACTGAATCTCTCACCGGGACATTCAGGCTGGGCCCGATACATTCATACAAAGACTGAATCTCTTACCGGGACATTCAGGCTGGGCCCGATACATTCATACATAGACTGAATCTCTTACCGGGACAGTCAGGCTGGGCCCGATACATTCATACATAGACTGAATCTCTTACCGGGACATTCAGGCTGGGCCCAATACATTCATACAAAGACTGAATCTCTTACCCGGGACAGTCAGGCTGGGCCCGATACATTCATACATAGACTGAATCTCTTACCGGGACATTCAGGCTGGGCCCGATACATTCATACATAGACTGAATCTCTTACCCGGGACAGTCAGGCTGGGCCCGATACATTCATACATAGACTGAATCTCTTACCGGGACATTCAGGCTGGGTCCGATACATTCATACATAGACTGAATCTCTTACCGGGACAGTCAGGCTGGGCCCGATACATTCATACATAGACTGAATCTCTTACCGGGACATTCAGGCTGGGCCCGATACATTCATACAAAGACTGAATCTCTTACCGGGACATTCAGGCTGGGCCCGATACATTCATACATAGACTGAATCTCTTACCGGGACAGTCAGGCTGGGCCCGATACATTTATACAAAGACTGAATCTCTTACCGGGACAGTCAGGCTGGGCCCGATACATTTATACAAAGACTGAATCTCTTACTGGGACAGTCAGATTGGGCCCGATACATTCATACATAGACTGAATCTCTTACCGGGACAGTCAGGTTGGGCCCGATACATTCATACATAGACTGAACCTCTTACCGGGACAGTCAGGTTGGGCCCGATACATTCATACATAGACTGAATCTCTAACCGGGACAGTCAGGCTGGGCCCGATACATTCATACATAGACTGAATCTCTTACCGGGACATTCAGGCTGGGCCCGATACATTTATACATAGACTGAATCTCTTACCGGGACAGTCAGGTTGGGCCCAATACATTCATACATAGACTGAATCTCTTACCGGGACATTCAGGCTGGGCCCGATACATTTATACATAGACTGAATCTCTTACCGGGACAGTCAGGCTGGGCCCGATACATTCATACATAGACTGAATCTCTTACCGGGACATTCAGGCTGGGTCCGATACATTGATACATAGACTGAATCTCTTACCCGGACAGTCAGGTTGGGCCCGATACATTCATACATAGACAATCTCTTACCGGGACATTCAGGCTGGGTCCGATACATTCATACAAAGACTGAATCTCTTACCCGGACATTCAGGCTGGGTCCGATACATTCATACAAAGACTGAATCTCTTACCCGGACAGTCAGGCTGCGTCCGATACATTCATACAAAGACTGAATCTCTTACCGGGACAGTCAGGCTGGGCCCGATACATTCATACATAGACTGAATCTCTTACCGGGACATTCAGGTTGGGCCCGATACATTCATACATAGACTGAATCTCTTACCGGGACATTCAGGCTGGGCCCGATACATTCATACATAGACTGAATCTCTTACCCGGACATTCAGGCTGGGCCCGATACATTCATACATAGACTTAATCTCTTACCGGGACATTCAGGCTGGGTCCGATACATTCATACAAAGACTGAATCTCTTACCCGGACAGTCAGGTTGGGCCCGATACATTCATACATAGACTGAATTCCTTACCGGGACAGTCAGGCTGTGCCCGATACATTCATACAAAGACTGAATCTCTTACCGGGACAGTCAGGCTGGGCCCGATACATTCATACATAGACTGAATCTCTTACCGGGACAGTCAGGCTGGGCCCGATACATTCATACATAGACTGAATCTCTAACCGGGACAGTCAGGCTGGGCCCGATACATTCATACATAGACTGAATCTCTTACCGGGACATTCAGGCTGGGCCCGATACATTTATACAAAGACTGAATCTCTTACCGGGACATTCAGGCTGGGCCCAATACCTTCATACATAGACTGAATCTCTTACCGGGACAGTCAGGCTGGGCCCGATACATTCATACAAAGACTGAATCTCTTACCGGGACAGTCAGGCTGGGCCCGATACATTCATACAAAGACTGAATCTCTTACTGGGACAGTCAGGCTGGGCCCAATACCTTCATACATAGACTGAATCTCTTACCGGGACATTCAGGCTGGGCCCGATACATTCATACATAGACTGAATCTCTTACCGGGACAGTCAGGCTGGGCCCGATACATTCATACATAGACTGAATCTCTTACCGGGACAGTCAGGCTGGTCCCGATACATTCATACATAGACTGAATCTCTCACCGGGACATTCAGGCTGGGCCCGATACATTCATACAAAGACTGAATCTCTTACCGGGACATTCAGGCTGGGCCCGATACATTCATACATAGACTGAATCTCTTACCGGGACATTCAGGCTGGGCCCAATACATTCATACAAAGACTGAATCTCTTACCCGGGACAGTCAGGCTGGGCCCGATACATTCATACATAGACTGAATCTCTTACCGGGACATTCAGGCTGGGCCCGATACATTCATACATAGACTGAATCTCTTACCCGGGACAGTCAGGCTGGGCCCGATACATTCATACATAGACTGAATCTCTTACCGGGACATTCAGGCTGGGTCCGATACATTCATACATAGACTGAATCTCTTACCGGGACAGTCAGGCTGGGCCCGATACATTCATACATAGACTGAATCTCTTACCGGGACATTCAGGCTGGGCCCGATACATTCATACAAAGACTGAATCTCTTACCGGGACATTCAGGCTGGGCCCGATACATTCATACATAGACTGAATCTCTTACCGGGACAGTCAGGCTGGGCCCGATACATTTATACAAAGACTGAATCTCTTACCGGGACAGTCAGGCTGGGCCCGATACATTTATACAAAGACTGAATCTCTTACTGGGACAGTCAGGTTGGGCCCGATACATTCATACATAGACTGAATCTCTTACCGGGACAGTCAGGTTGGGCCCGATACATTCATACATAGACTGAACCTCTTACCGGGACAGTCAGGTTGGGCCCGATACATTCATACATAGACTGAATCTCTAACCGGGACAGTCAGGCTGGGCCCGATACATTCATACATAGACTGAATCTCTTACCGGGACATTCAGGCTGGGCCCGATACATTTATACATAGACTGAATCTCTTACCGGGACAGTCAGGTTGGGCCCAATACATTCATACATAGACTGAATCTCTTACCGGGACATTCAGGCTGGGCCCGATACATTTATACATAGACTGAATCTCTTACCGGGACAGTCAGGCTGGGCCCGATACATTCATACATAGACTGAATCTCTTACCGGGACATTCAGGCTGGGTCCGATACATTGATACATAGACTGAATCTCTTACCCGGACAGTCAGGTTGGGCCCGATACATTCATACATAGACAATCTCTTACCGGGACATTCAGGCTGGGTCCGATAAATTCATACAAAGACTGAATCTCTTACCCGGACATTCAGGCTGGGTCCGATACATTCATACAAAGACTGAATCTCTTACCCGGACAGTCAGGCTGCGTCCGATACATTCATACAAAGACTGAATCTCTTACCGGGACAGTCAGGCTGGGCCCGATACATTCATACATAGACTGAATCTCTTACCGGGACATTCAGGTTGGGCCCGATACATTCATACATAGACTGAATCTCTTACCGGGACATTCAGGCTGGGCCCGATACATTCATACATAGACTGAATCTCTTACCCGGACATTCAGGCTGGGCCCGATACATTCATACATAGACTTAATCTCTTACCGGGACATTCAGGCTGGGTCCGATACATTCATACAAAGACTGAATCTCTTACCCGGACAGTCAGGTTGGGCCCGATACATTCATACATAGACTGAATTCCTTACCGGGACAGTCAGGCTGTGCCCGATACATTCATACAAAGACTGAATCTCTTACCGGGACAGTCAGGCTGGGCCCGATACATTCATACATAGACTGAATCTCTTACCGGGACAGTCAGGCTGGGCCCGATACATTCATACATAGACTGAATCTCTAACCGGGACAGTCAGGCTGGGCCCGATACATTCATACATAGACTGAATCTCTTACCGGGACATTCAGGCTGGGCCCGATACATTTATACAAAGACTGAATCTCTTACCGGGACATTCAGGCTGGGCCCAATACCTTCATACATAGACTGAATCTCTTACCGGGACAGTCAGGCTGGGCCCGATACATTCATACAAAGACTGAATCTCTTACCGGGACAGTCAGGCTGGGCCCGATACATTCATACAAAGACTGAATCTCTTACTGGGACAGTCAGGCTGGGCCCAATACCTTCATACATAGACTGAATCTCTTACCGGGACATTCAGGCTGGGCCCGATACATTCATACATAGACTGAATCTCTTACCGGGACAGTCAGGCTGGGCCCGATACATTCATACATAGACTGAATCTCTTACCGGGACAGTCAGGCTGGTCCCGATACATTCATACATAGACTGAATCTCTCACCGGGACATTCAGGCTGGGCCCGATACATTCATACAAAGACTGAATCTCTTACCGGGACATTCAGGCTGGGCCCGATACATTCATACATAGACTGAATCTCTTACCGGGACATTCAGGCTGGGCCCAATACATTCATACAAAGACTGAATCTCTTACCCGGGACAGTCAGGCTGGGCCCGATACATTCATACATAGACTGAATCTCTTACCGGGACATTCAGGCTGGGCCCGATACATTCATACATAGACTGAATCTCTTAACCGGGACAGTCAGGCTGGGCCCGATACATTCATACATAGACTGAATCTCTTACCGGGACATTCAGGCTGGGTCCGATACATTCATACATAGACTGAATCTCTTACCGGGACAGTCAGGCTGGGCCCGATACATTCATACATAGACTGAATCTCTTACCGGGACATTCAGGCTGGGCCCGATACATTCATACAAAGACTGAATCTCTTACCGGGACATTCAGGCTGGGCCCGATACATTCATACATAGACTGAATCTCTTACCGGGACAGTCAGGCTGGGCCCGATACATTTATACAAAGACTGAATCTCTTACCAGGACAGTCAGGCTGGGCCCGATACATTTATACAAAGACTGAATCTCTTACTGGGACAGTCAGGTTGGGCCCGATACATTCATACATAGACTGAATCTCTTACCGGGACAGTCAGGTTGGGCCCGATACATTCATACATAGACTGAACCTCTTACCGGGACAGTCAGGTTGGGCCCGATACATTCATACATAGACTGAATCTCTAACCGGGACAGTCAGGCTGGGCCCGATACATTCATACATAGACTGAATCTCTTACCGGGACATTCAGGCTGGGCCCGATACATTTATACATAGACTGAATCTCTTACCGGGACAGTCAGGTTGGGCCCAATACATTCATACATAGACTGAATCTCTTACCGGGACATTCAGGCTGGGCCCGATACATTTATACATAGACTGAATCTCTTACCGGGACAGTCAGGCTGGGCCCGATACATTCATACATAGACTGAATCTCTTACCGGGACATTCAGGCTGGGTCCGATACATTGATACATAGACTGAATCTCTTACCCGGACAGTCAGGTTGGGCCCGATACATTCATACATAGACAATCTCTTACCGGGACATTCAGGCTGGGTCCGATAAATTCATACAAAGACTGAATCTCTTACCCGGACATTCAGGCTGGGTCCGATACATTCATACAAAGACTGAATCTCTTACCCGGACAGTCAGGCTGCGTCCGATACATTCATACAAAGACTGAATCTCTTACCGGGACAGTCAGGCTGGGCCCGATACATTCATACATAGACTGAATCTCTTACCGGGACATTCAGGTTGGGCCCGATACATTCATACATAGACTGAATCTCTTACCGGGACATTCAGGCTGGGCCCGATACATTCATACATAGACTGAATCTCTTACCCGGACATTCAGGCTGGGCCCGATACATTCATACATAGACTTAATCTCTTACCGGGACATTCAGGCTGGGTCCGATACATTCATACAAAGACAATCTCTTACCCGGACAGTCAGGTTCGGCCCGATACATTCATACAAAGACTGAATCTCTTACCCGGACAGTCAGGTTGGGCCCGATACATTCATACATAGACTGAATTTCTTACCGGGACAGTCAGGCTGTGCCCGATACATTCATACAAAGACTGAATCTCTTACGGGGACAGTCAGGCTGGGCCCGATACATTCATACATAGACTGAATCTCTTACCGGGACAGTCAGGCTGGGCCCGATACATTCATACATAGACTGAATCTCTTACCGGGACAGTCAGGCTGGGCCCGATACATTCATACATAGACTGAATCTCTTACCGGGACATTCAGGCTGGGCCCGATACATTCATACAAAGACTGAATCTCTTACCCGGACAGTCAGGCTGGGCCCGATACATTCATACATAGACTGAATCTCTTACCGGGACATTCAGGCTGGGCCCGATACATTTATACATAGACTGAATCTCTTACCGGGACATTCAGGCTGGGCCCGATACATTTATACATAGACTGAATCTCTTACCGGGACAGTCAGGTTGGGCCCAATACATTCATACATAGACTGAATCTCTTACCGGGACATTCAGGCTGGGCCCGATACATTTATACATAGACTGAATCTCTTACCGGGACAGTCAGGCTGGGCCCGATACATTCATACATAGACTGAATCTCTTACCGGGACATTCAGGCTGGGTCCGATACATTGATACATAGACTGAATCTCTTACCCGGACAGTCAGGCTGGGCCCGATACATTCATACATAGACAATCTCTTACCGGGACATTCAGGCTGGGTCCGATACATTCATACAAAGACTGAATCTCTTACCCGGACAGTCAGGCTGCGTCCGATACATTCATACAAAGACTGAATCTCTTACCGGGACAGTCAGGCTGGGCCCGATACATTCATACATAGACTGAATCTCTTACCGGGACATTCAGGTTGGGCCCGATACATTCATACATAGAATGAATCACTTACCGGGACATTCAGGCTGGGCCCGATACATTCATACATAGACTGAATCTCTTACCCGGACATTCAGGCTGGGCCCGATACATTCATACATAGACTTAATCTCTTACCGGGACATTCAGGCTGGGTCCGATACATTCATACAAAGACTGAATCTCTTACCCGGACAGTCAGGTTCGGCCCGATACATTCATACAAAGACTGAATCTCTTACCCGGACAGTCAGGTTGGGCCCGATACATTCATACATAGACTGAATCTCTTACCGGGACAGTCAGGCTGTGCCCGATACATTCATACAAAGACTGAATCTCTTACCGGGACAGTCAGGCTGGGCCCGATACATTCATACATAGACTGAATCTCTTACCGGGACAGTCAGGCTGGGCCCGATACATTCATACATAGACTGAATCTCTTACCGGGACAGTCAGGCTGGGCCCGATACATTCATACATAGACTGAATCTCTTACCGGGACATTCAGGCTGGGCCCGATACATTCATACAAAGACTGAATCTCTTACCCGGACAGTCAGGCTGCGTCCGATACATTCATACAAAGACTGAATCTCTTACCCGGACAGTCAGGCTGCGTCCGATACATTCATACAAAGACTGAATCTCTTACCGGGACAGTCAGGCTGGGCCCGATACATTCATACATAGACTGAATCTCTTACCGGGACATTCAGGCTGGGCCCGATACATTCATACAAAGACTGAATCTCTTACCCGGACAGTCAGGCTGCGTCCGATACATTCATACAAAGACTGAATCTCTTACCCGGACAGTCAGGCTGCGTCCGATACATTCATACAAAGACTGAATCTCTTACCGGGACAGTCAGGCTGGGCCCGATACATTACATAGTTACATAGCTGAAAAGAGACTTTCATCCATCAAGTTCAGCCTTCCTCACGTGTTTTTTTGCTGTTGATCCTTGGATCAAGCAGTTATTACCCTACATTGAAAGATTATATCCTTGAATATTCTGTCTTTGCAGGTATGCATCTAGAAGCTGTTTGAACATCTGTATGGACTCTGATAAAACCACTTCTTCAGGCAGAGAATTACACATCCTTCTTGTTCTTACAGTAAAAAAAAAACCTTTCCTTTGCCTTAGACAAAATCTTCTTTCTTCCAGTCTAAACGCATGGCCTCGTGTCCTATGTAAAGTCTGGTTTGTGAATAGATTTCCACACAATGGTTTGTATTGGCCCCGAATATATTTGTATAATGTTATCATATCCCCTCTCAGGCGTTATACATTTTTCTAAACTAAATAGGTAAATTTGTTAACCTTTCTTCATAGCTGATATGTTCCATTCCTTTTATTAATTTTGTAGCCCGCCTCTGCACTTTTTCTAGTGCCATAATATCCTTCTTTAGAACAGGTGCCCAAAATTGCACAGCATATTCAATGTGTGGTCTTACCAGTGATTTATAAAAAAGGCAAAATGATATTCTCATCCCGAGAATGAATGCCCTTTTTCATGCATGACAATACCTTACTGGCCTTGGCCACTGCTGATTGACATTGCACATTGTTGCATAGTTTGTGGTCTATAACAATTCCCAGGTCCTTTTCGTGTGTTGTTATCCCTAATTCGCTTCCATTAAGGGTATACGTTGCTTGTGCATTCTTTACCCCAAAGTTCATAACTTTGCATTTCTCTACGTTAAATTTCTTCTGCCATTTGAGTGCCCAGCCTCCCAATCTATCCAAATCCCTCTGCAGCGAAGCAATATCCTGCTCACATTTTATTACTTTACTAAGTTTTTTAGGGTGAAAACCAATCCCTGATGCATTTGATGCAAGAGAACCTGCGAGCGAGCAAACCGCCTAGCGAGAGGCTCCTGTAAACACAAATTTCGGCAGCTGGTGATAGAGGCGTTGCATTCTCCGTCAAAGCATGACCCTACCCGCACGGTAACCGGCAGGCAGTGGCGGCTCTAGACTTTATGAGGCCTTAGGCGAAACTCAAACAAGAGGCCCCCCACTAACACTCATAGTAAAAAAAAAAAATATATATATATATATATATATATATAGGGGTTGCATTGTGTGTATAATGAGCTGTAGTTATAATGTATGACAGGTTTGCAGCGCTGGATACAGAGAGCTAGTCTCTGTATTCACTGTTGGAGTGAGTGTGGCACGGTTGAAGGAGAAAGTGTGACAGGGTGAGGGGAGGTGAGAGTGACAGGATGAGGGAGGGTTATGTGACAGGGTGAGTGTGGAATGTCTAGGCAGGATGAGTGACAGGATGGAAGAAGTTAATGTGATAGGGTGAAGGGGGATGAGTTTAACAGGGTTATGGGTTATGTGTTGCACGGCTGGAGGAGGGAGTGTGACAAGGCGAGGGAAAGTGAGTCGGAACGGGCCTATGTGATAAGTGGATTTCTAGAGACTATATACGGTACTTATAATTTTAATCTCTTTTTAATATATTTTGTTAAATAAATTATCCTTATTTATTATATTTGGATTTTATTATTTTTCACTCCTGGTTACCAACTTGTTCCTTGGTGGGGACCATACCACCTATGCCATTAAGACTAGAGCAAGTTCTGCTCTAGCAAATGTGAGTACAATATTTTATTATTTATTCACACATTTTACCCATACATACTGCACTATTTGGAGTTCTCTTATCTTTTCATATATCGCCCACCTGAGACTGTGAAGACACCTACATATCCTTAGACGGGGATTGTTCCGTCCAGGCGTGTTAACAGCTGAGCTCTAAGTTAGCTCTGGGCCATGTGAGTGTGGATTACTTACCATTACTTATCCCACCCACCATACTCAATATACTACACTATTATTGTTTTTATGTTTTATGCTTTCTTTGAGGTCAATTGTATAAGAAGACTATATACTACTATCTCTGTGTACGTATATTTACATATATTTTTACGTATTTATATATCTAGGGCGCGGTTTCCTTCCCTTTCTTTCTCACATTTATTCACTACAAGGTTGGGGTTCCTTGTACTGGTTACTGCTGCCATATAATCCTACAATATATAGTGAGCGCCTAATTCACCCAAGTCTACACTTCATAAAACCGTGCTGATTATTGCTGATAACCACATTCTTCTCCGGGAATTCTTGAATATTATCCCTTAATAACCTTTCAAATAATTTTCCAGCCACAGAAGTTAAGCTCACAGGTCTATAATTTCCAGGCAAGGATTTTGAACTTTTTGAATATAGTATATTATATGTGTAATTTAGTTCTAACTGTATTTTGAGATAGATAGAAATATATATATATATATTGTGGCAAACCTAGCCACTTCTGGACTGCAGTTATTAAAGGTTGTCTGTAGGCTGAATATGTACTGTGTATTTTAACCTGTGTATGTACCGTATTGTGGCCGTTCGCATGCTGGCAGCCGTACGCTGCAAGCATACAAATCCCTCTCGTTTGACGAAACCCGTCTATCCAGGCCGTTCGCCATACGAATGAGGGCTCCCCAGGTAGACCACCCACTCACCAGTCGTGTGGCACCAATTAACCGATTGCAACATTGTTGCAATCGGTAATTAAGGGCTCTCCTAGGTGGCCGTCGTTCGGCTACCGACCATGCGGCGGTCGGCCATCTTGGATCCTTTGTCTCTGCAGCGGTGTTCGGTCGTCGAGAGCCTGGAACTGAAAACTGCTACTCAATGATCCGAACACCGCTGGACTTCCAGAGCGTTCGGGAGTTCCGCGTTCGGCACATTCTGTTCCCCATAGATGTTCGGTACTTTTAAACCGAACTCAATGTTTTAATGTATTTTGTGCGGCGTTCGGTTAGTTTAGCTGGGATCAGAGCGGTATTCTCACTAAATGTGCCCGCCGACCCCAGCTATCTACCGAACGGTCATTCGTCTAAAAGCGAGTAAAGATGTATAAAATATGGATTTCTGTATAAATTGCCGGTTTTGCTCCACGAGGGGATAATCCACTTAATCGTCCATTTTAGTGGGAGTATCCCTCTCGTGTAGCAATGCCTGTTGGGATAATTACAATGGATATTTATATTTGTGTTTTTATAATATATTAAAGTATTTTTTGGACATTTGTTTGTGCCAAAATATCTTTTTTTATAGAAACTTAATTATTTTACCCTGGCTTTTTAATCTTTATTGGTTTTATTACACCTTGATAAAAACCCTGGAAGTTTCCTGCATTTTAAAGAAATCCTAGGTGGGGATCAATCCACCAAAGCTGTCTACACAGAGCAGTCGGTCTGCTCTTGGTTTGTGAGTATACTCTTTTATTATTTTATCCACTTTGCCAAACAGTGAGCACTATCGGATGTTTCTTTTTATCTTTTTGAGAATTGGACACCAAGAACACAGAGAGGAACCCATTTAAATCCCATAAGCGGGGATTATACCGCTGTATGCGCTTTATTCCAGAGCTAGGACAGTAGCTCTGGTAAATGTGAGTTCTCAACTATTATTATTTCTATCCACATCAGTATTGTGCAAACTACACTATTGGTTGTCCATCTCTTCCCTTTTGTCTTTCATATGAGAGGAACTACTACATTGGTAGAGGACACCACCAGCAAAGACCTCCTGTAAGGACACACCAGTTGGACTTTTCCTCCCTTTGGACTTTACACTGTGTCTGTTTTTATCGTAAGCGCAGCCTTTTTATTATTTTTTACTTATCTAGCTCTAAAGGGTTTGAGGGATCCCCTTTTAATAGGTTGCTGCTTTTTAGTTACCTAGCGCTGTCTCATTTTTATTTATTTTTGTTGGGATAATTACAATGCCTGATGGGAGAAATCCCCTGTAACAGCTGTAAGGAAACCCCTTGCAAGGGGAACTGCATAAATATGGAAGTCTGTGAATAAAGCAAGTTAGTTGACTCCCAAACTGTGTTTCGTCCGGTTATTGGGAGGATTGGGGATATTGCCGTGCTTTCTACTCTGACTGTGGATTTCCTGAGAATACCAACGGATATCGTGGACTAATATACTGCATTCCGTTACAATTGGTGGCAAGCGACGGGATCCGAACCTTACAGCCGAAAAGCAGCGTTCGTGTAACTGGAACTACCGAACAAGGAAAGCAAGGGCAATTCGTATGGAGATTGATTATACCATACTGAAACGACAGACTTTAAAAGAGCTACTGGAAGCCAGGGGTAAGATAGCCAGCAACAAATCTAAGGCTGTGCTGATCGCTGAACTGATGGAGGGAGACAGAGCCCGCAGCGCTACACCTCCACCAGCCATGGAAGAGACCCCATACCAGAAAGAGCTACGAACCAGGTTGGCGTTTCTGCCACAACCAGTACCTTTGGAAATATTGACCGTGCTGATATCAGATGTGCATGATTATCTGATGGCGACCCGCACCCCAGAGACACCGCCTAGGGCAGAGTCTGTTACTGCCTCCACATACGGACAGGTAAAACCCAAAGTCCCACATCACGCATTTAAAGCATTTTGTGAAGAAAAGGATGAAATTGATGGGTATTTACAGGATTTTGAGCGGCTGTGCGATTTGCACGACTTGGAACCCGAAGTATGGGTGCCGCTGCTGGCAGGCAAATTATCGGGTAGGGCAGCTGAAGCCTACCGTGCTGTGCCCCGAGAGGACAGCAAAGATTACCCTAAAGTAAAGAGGGCGATCTTGGAGAGGTATGCCATTACCCCAGAGGCATACCGGCGCAAGTTCAGGGGCTTGCGCAAACCTGAGAAAGATTCTCATGCAGAGTGGGCGCACAAGCTGGATCAAGCATCACAAGGCTGGATACAAGCCAGCAACGCTACTAATATGGAAGAATTGCGTCAGTTAATGCTGCTGGAACAGTTCTTTAATGGTTTGTCCCCAGAAGCACAAGAATGGGTGAGAGACCGTAAACCACTCACCCTACCCGAAGCCGCTAGATTGGCGGATCAGCATTTTGATGCCAGGAGGCATCACGGACCCCAAAATAAGACTCTCCCTCGGATTACCGGGCCACCCAATACTTTTACTCCTACCGGCCCCACAGTACCCCTGCACAGGCCCGCACTGAATACTCCACCACCCCCCTCCCGATACAACGGCCGGGCTAACATTCAGTGCCACACCTGCAAGCAGTGGGGACACATTTCTCGGGAGTGCACCCAAAACCGGAGCCGACAAGCTTGGAACCAGGTGCGACAAAATTTAACACCCAGGGCTGCTGCACATCACTACCAGGTAGCACCAGCCCCCCAGGAAATGCTGAGCGCTCAAATTGAAGAGCCTCTAGGGGTGCTCCACGAAGTAATGTCGGTCCGAGCCACCAACAACCGACAACATCACCGGCAGCTAGTGACCCTGGAGGGGAAGGAGGTACAAGGGCTCCGGGATTCGGGAGCCACTCTAACTTTGGTTGCACCACATTTGGTACCAGGCGCAACCCACACTGGCGGCTCAGTGGCAGTACGGGTGGCCGGGGGAGCAGTATACCGGCTACCCACTGCCAAGGTACATTTGGATTGGGGTGTGGGAGAGGGAACTGTGGAAGTGGGGCTTATGCAAAATTTACCCGCAGATGTTGTGCTGGGGAATGACTTGGGCCAGATGACTTCCGCTTTTATCCCCCAGGCTCCATACCAGGAGGCTCACCCCGTAACCACCCGGCAGCAGGCTCGCACCACGGCTACACCGATACACTCTGAGGCTCAGGTAAGAGACCATGACCCCCAACCGACTTCCCTGTCCTGGGATACCCCGACTACCTTTGCGACCGAAGTCCAGACAGACCCCACCCTCCAAGTATATAGGGACCGGGCACAAGCGGACCAAGCAGGGCTAGAGGGGGAGCGGTACACGTGGGAGAAAGAGTTACTATACCGTGTCACGGCAAAAGATGTGGGGGGGGTCGGTCACCCTGACTAACAAACAGTTAGTGGTACCACAGAAATATAGGCAGGAGCTGCTTAGAATCGCTCATGATATCCCCTTGTCAGGACACCTAGGGATGACCCGTACCCGATACCGCTTAACGCATGCCTTTTTCTGGCCCGGAATCTCTCAGGATGTGCGACAGTATTGCACATCCTGCGACGTCTGCCAACGAGTAGGTAAACGAGGGGATCGCCACAAGGCCAAGCTATGTCCCCTACCTATTATCGCAGAACCCTTCAGCAGGGTAGCAGTGGATATAGTAGGACCCCTACCAAAACCCAGTCCCTCTGGCAAAAGGTACATTTTAACTGTAGTGGACTACGCCACCAGGTACCCCGAAGCTGTGGCCCTCACTAATATCCATGCTGAGACCGTAGCTGAAGCTTTAATGAAAGTGTTCTCTAGGGTAGGGTTTCCCCAAGAGATAATATCGGACCGAGGCACCCAATTCACGGCCGAAGTCACCCAACATATGTGGAAGGTATGTGGCATTAAGCCAATAGTCAATTCCGCATACCACCCCCAGTCCAATGGACTATGTGAGAGGTTCAACGGGACGCTGAAGCAGATGCTTCGGACGTTCGGGGAGACCCACAAAGACTGGGAGAGGTTCCTACCTCACCTGCTCTTTGCGTATAGAGAGGTTCCCCAGGAGTCGACAGGATTCTCCCCGTTTGAGTTGCTATTTGGGAGGAGGGTGCGGGGGCCCTTGAACTTGATTAGGGAACACTGGGAGGGAGAGAGTACTACTAACGAAACCCCTATCGTATCATACGTACTGGAGTTCAGAGACCGCCTGGAGGCGCTAACTCAGGCTGTACGCACCAACCTCCAGGCAGCCCAGCAACGCCAGCGACGCTGGTACGATAGAGGAGCCCGAGACCGCAGCTTTCAGGTGGGACAGAAGGTTTTAATTTTAAAACCCGTCCGCGCAGATAAGCTGCAGGCCATCTGGCAAGGCCCATACCAGGTAGTGGGGCAGCGATGCGACACTACCTATGTGATTGGCCCCTGCTCAGGGGTAGGGAAGAGACGCATGCTCCACGTGAACATGCTCAAACCCTACCATGAGAGGATAGAGGATGTGACGGCAATCTGTGCCTCCTCCTTAGAAGATCAGGAGAACCTACCCTTACCTGACCTACTAGAACCAGAAGAAACGATAGAGCCCTCCCGGGGAGTTCAGCTGGGGGAGCGGCTAAGTTCTCAGGGGGCTACCTTCTCCAATTTACCTGGGTACACTCCGCTAGCCACCCAC
This sequence comes from Pelobates fuscus, assembly GCF_036172605.1. Lineage (NCBI taxonomy): Eukaryota > Metazoa > Chordata > Amphibia > Anura > Pelobatidae > Pelobates > Pelobates fuscus. Next base: position 1,776,020 of record NC_086329.1, read on the forward strand.
CGAGTTGAAACCCCGGGACAGCTACCTATGCGACAGGCTCCATATAGGGTTCCGGAATCAGTCCGTACCCATATGAAAGCCGAACTAGATGAAATGTTACAGCTAGGGGTTATCGAACCCTCCGATAGCCCCTGGGCATCGCCGGTAGTCCTGGTGCCTAAGAAGGATGGCACCACCCGATTCTGCGTCGACTACCGGAGGCTAAATGACAAAACGGTGTCTGATGCCTACCCGATGCCCCGGATAGACGAGCTGTTAGATAAGATGGCACGGGGCCAGTATCTCACTACCATTGACTTGTGTAAGGGATACTGGCAAATTCCTCTAGCCGATGACGCCATCCCCAAGTCAGCGTTTGTCACTCCGTTTGGCCTGTACCAGTTCAAGGTCATGCCCTTCGGAATGAAAAACGCCCCGGCTACTTTTCAGCGGATGGTAGATCGGCTACTGGACGGCTTCCAGGAGTATGCCTATCTAGATGACATAGCCATCTTTAGCCAGACCTGGGAAGACCACTTACGCCATATAGGGGCGATCTTAGACCGTATTGGGGAAGCTGGGTTAACCTTAAAACCTAGTAAGTGCCACATAGGTATGGCCGAGGTGCAGTATCTGGGCCACCGAGTAGGGTGTGGGCAGCAGAGACCCGAGCCAGCCAAAATTGAGGCCGTAGCTAAGTGGCCTACCCCAAGGACTAAGACTCAAGTGCTCGCTTTCCTAGGGACTGCCGGGTATTATAGAAAATTTGTCCCCGACTACAGCACCCTGGCCAAACCTCTGACAGACCTGACCAAAAAGAATCTTCCCCGACTGGTTGTCTGGGCCCCAGAGTGTGAGCAAGCATTCCAACAACTCAAGACAGCTCTGACTAATGCTCCTGTGTTAACTGCTCCTGATCCAACTAAAAGATTTCTTGTCCACACAGACGCTTCAATGTTTGGATTGGGGGCAGTGCTGAGCCAAGTGGGAGCCGATGGCGGAGAGCATCCCGTAGCCTACTTAAGCCGAAAGTTGTTGCCCCGTGAAGTGAGCTACGCCGCCATTGAGAAAGAATGCCTGGCCGTGGTGTGGGCCCTTAAAAAGTTACAGCCGTATTTGTATGGACAACCTTTTTCACTACTCACAGATCACAACCCGTTGGTGTGGCTGAACCGTGTGTCTGGGGACAATGCCAGGCTGCTGCGCTGGAGTTTGGCGCTGCAGCCCTTTGACTTTACCATCCATTACCGCCCAGGAAAGCAAAACGGTAACGCCGACGGGTTATCCAGACAGACTGAACTCGAGAAGTGATCTGTGAGTACTCTCCCGGACATCCCCAAGCCGATCCGTTGGGATCAGACTGTGTATGCCGGCTTGGTTCTGGGGGAGCATTGTGGCAAACCTAGCCACTTCTGGACTGCAGTTATTAAAGGTTGTCTGTAGGCTGAATATGTACTGTGTATTTTAACCTGTGTATGTACCGTATTGTGGCCGTACGCTGCCAGCATACAAATCCCTCTCGTTTGACGAAACCCGTCTATCCAGGCCGTTCGCCATACGAATGAGGGCTCCCCAGGTAGACCACCCACTCACCAGTCGTGTGGCACCAATTAACCGATTGCAACATTGTTGCAATCGGTAATTAAGGGCTCTCCTAGGTGGCAGTCGTTCGGCTACCGACCATGCGGCGGTCGGCCATCTTGGATCCTTTGTCTCTGCAGCGGTGTTCGGTCGTCGAGAGCCTGGAACTGAAAACGGCTACTCAATGATCCGAACACCGCTGGACTTCCAGAGCGTTCGGGAGTTCCGCGTTCGGCACATTCTGTTCCCCATAGATGTTCGGTACTTTTAAACCGAACTCAATGTTTTAATGTATTTTGTGCGGCGTTCGGTTAGTTTAGCTGGGATCAGAGCGGTATTCTCACTAAATGTGCCCGCCGACCCCAGCTATCTACCGAACGGTCATTCGTCTAAAAGCGAGTAAAGATGTATAAAATATGGATTTCTGTATAAATTGCCGGTTTTGCTCCACGAGGGGATAATCCACTTAATCGTCCATTTTAGTGGGAGTATCCCTCTCGTGTAGCAATGCCTGTTGGGATAATTACAATGCCTGATGGGAGAAATCCCCTGTAACAGCTGTAAGGAAACCCCTTGCAAGGGGAACTGCATAAATATGGAAGTCTGTGAATAAAGCAAGTTAGTTGACTCCCAAACTGTGTTTCGTCCGGTTATTGGGCGGATTGGGGATATTGCCGTGCTTTCTACTCTGACTGTGGATTTCCTGAGAATACCAACGGATATCGTGGACTAATATACTGCATTCCGTTACACACATATATATATATATATATATATATATATATATATATACACACACACACACACACACATACACACAATATCTTGATGGAGAGCACTCAAAGGACTCAAAATGTATTTCAAATAGTGCTTTTTATTTTAGCATCAAATCTTTGGATACAGAGTGTCGACGTTTCAGTCCCACTGGACTTTTATCAAGACAAATAAACCGTGCAAAACCTCTTATTTAAATATGCATTGCTACAAAATTATTGGAGGGTGAAAAATGAAAACGAGATTGAGTGGTCATGCATGACGTGTCTCGTTTCAAAAAAACAGAATCAGTGTGATTAATCTATATGTACTTATTTGAGAAGAATATCTTAAACCAATATGGTGAACGTATTATTAAAGATCTTCGTTTTATAGACGATATCCTTAACTTATGGAAAGGAGATGAACCATCATTCGTGGAGATGAATGACATCACTTAACATGTTGAATTCTCCGGTTAAATTCACGTTCCAATTTAGCAACACACAAATTGACTTTCTGGATCTTCTAATTTTCATCAAGGCTAACAAATTGGGGTATACATTATAATCCAAGATCATTGACAGAAACACTATCTTACATGCATCTAGTTTTCACCCCTCAAAATTTAAAGAATCCCTACCCATCCCTCAATTCTTGAGAGTGATGCGGAATAGTTCTGACCCTATACTGGCGACCAACCAATTGGAAGAGATGTATCAGAAATTTCTGCATTTCTGGAAAGGGGATACAGAAAACTCACGTTGAATCGTGCATTGGAACTGGCATATAAATCGCTAACAGATCAATCGAAGAGAACAGAGATAGGTAATCGATTAATCTTCCCACAGGAACTACACACCAAATCATCCCACATTGCCTCTATTATTCGTGAAAATTGGGAGACACTTAAGAAGGATGATTCCTTATCACATTTGTTTAAACAAATCCCGATTAGGAGTTACAGAAGAGGGAAGAGTTTAAGGAATTACCTGGTTCACATCGACCATTTCACTAAGATGCAGCAACAATCTGAAAGTGCTAACTTAGGATGTTAGAGATGCCTCAAGTGTACTGCTTGCAACTTTATGACACCGGGGAAGGAGTTCTGCCATTCAAGATCAGGCAAGAAATAGAAGATCAGGTACAGGATTACCTGCACCACAACGTGGACTGGTGTATGTGGGCAAGACATTAAACGATCTGAGGGAGAGAATGAGAGGCCACAGATCTGCCATACGTTTAGCTATTCAAAACAATTGTGCAAATACTCCGGTAGCCCGACACTTCCTGGAAGCTGGGCATAGACCTACAAGACGAGGAAATAGAGAGGCACGGTTATTACAAAGGGAGGCGTTCTGGATTCAACCCTAAATACGCTATCTCCTCACAGACTAAATGAGAAGAATCCACTATATTGCTTTTTACCTAAAAGATGAAGACATAAAATGGGGTATTGGGAGATTTCTATATGCCCTACTTATAGAGCCCAATTTGTAATTAAATGATATCAGTGCAAAAAAAGTTTCGTTTAAAAAAAATAAAAAAAATCTGAAAACATTTTTGTTTAGTGGATATACCCCTTAGTGAAGTTACATACCAGTCACTATATTTTCTAATTCTCTTTGATGTTGAGTATGTTTCTATTTCGCATCCAGCAATAAGATT